>NC_072731.1:205227185-205285147 GCF_026930045.1 Uloborus diversus
CTATAACTTCGGTTTTAAATGAGGACAAATAGTGTTTGGTAAATTCGTGAATATTATTATTCAAATGAGAACATTATAAAACGATGCATAAACTTTGGTACTATTGGAACAGCGGGAACACAGCGTAACAGGTTCATATCTTTGGTTTCATGCAATGTTTCGAATTTCAAAACATTTTTGCCGAAAAATATGGAAGTTACAACTTTATACAATAGTTTATTGCTGGTAAGTGCGAAATAGCATGTAACTTAATTTATTCTAGTAACCAAAAGAGAGTTTCAGAAGCTTGTACTCAGGCACCTTTGATATTAAATAGAAAAACATTGACTAAACACTTAATATGTATGGACAATGGCTACCACGTGACCGTACAACGCATTGTGTAATATTCCATTAAGTTAGTATTGAATAATTTAAGTCCAGGAGTTCACGCATGTGCAAAAATAATTTCTTCATAGTTATTGTATTAGTTAATATCTTGAAATATGTTTTTACACAACAGTATTAAAAGTAGCAATAAATTAAATGAGTAGTAAGGATGACAATTTACCGCAAAACATGATGATGTGAATAAGGTTTTCCGCCATTACGATATTACAAAAGTTAATGCCGATCTGAACATATGAGCAACATGTTTCATGAAAGCGAATGTGTTTTGTTATGAAATGCTGCTTTTGTTGTTGTTTTCGAGTCATAGTCATAATCACTACGAAGTAATGAGTTACCATCACCTTGAGAGGTTGGACATCGTTATTAACATATTAGACTTCATAACAAATATTTAGAGCATAAAGAGACGAAATAACAACCAGGGATCCGGTGGAAATCGAACCCACGACTTCCGTCAGTCGAAGCAAAGCTTCTACCTCAAAACCACATAGGTCTCTATTAGATGCTGTTGGTGCCATCTAATGCAAATAAATTTGATTAAGTAATATCAACTCTAGCCCTTTCAGGGGCGCATTATGAATTTTTGAGAAATATGAAGAAAAAACAACACACGTAAGTTTATTTGATCATCTAGACATAGATTTTTCAGTTTAAAAAAAAATTTGGCAACTTTTTTCGCTGGAGGTGGTGTCCCCATTCCCCCCCCCCCCACCTGGGGAAGGACAAAAAACATGTTTACACAAGTAAAAATGAATTCGAATCATTTAGAACAATATGATTGAGTACCTCAGGTAAAATCAAGAAAAATGATTCACTCTTTCAGCGCTAATTAAAAATTTTAAAATCTGAAACAAAATTCCAATTTTGGGGTAAACGAAAAATTGAAAATTTGATGATTTGGACAAGAAATTGAGCCTACGAAAAAAATGTTTTTTTGTTATTCTGCCATCTCATTTTGTTCATTGAACTCAAAAGAAGAGGACTCAAGTGATCTTGATTCAAAACATTCGGAAAAAAAGAGAAAAAAAATTATAATTGGTGGTTTCACAGCGCGACCATCGCCCCTGAAAGGGCTAGTGCGCATATGGGTATTTCAGATGCGGAGTCTTGAGCAAGATTTAATCCGAAATCATTTTGAAGAAAGCTATATTAGTTGCTTTCACAATTTAAACGAGAGAGAGTTTTTTTTTTTTTTTTTTTTGTAAACGGAATTCTGTTATTTTTGTTCCATGACACCATAAGAATGATTTGCTACTTGAGGTGTCATCTAAAATTGAACCTCCTACCGCGGGACACCTTTTTATCCAATTATCATTAATAATTAACACTACAGCTTTTCTCACAGCCGAAACGCTTTGAAGTTCTGTTACTAGAGTTGTTTTTGTGTTTGTTTAGGGCTGCCAGTTGGCTTGAAAGAGGCCGTGTAAGTACTTGAAACCAAAGTATGTGTCGACTAAATGCATTATACGTGTTTCAAAATCTATGGGCAGAGAGACAGATTCTTATGACAGTCCTTGTTCTAATCCTTAGCACCTTGCTAGCTATTAGTACTCCACTTTAGCAAGCTTTGCTGTTATTCCCCTCCCCTCCCCCTCCTATTCTATGAGGATTTAATAACAAGGTTATACTTCTGTTCACGGGTAAAGAAGTACTTATCGAGCAGTTGAGTAGTAAAACCAAATAAAGTTGACAAGCACTATGAATTACATATTTTCAAAAAGAACACACGAAACGTAGACAGTTTTATAAAAGTGGTTACAGCGTAACCAAATAATTGCACGCTTTCTTAATAACGAATGAACATACAGAACTAGAACAAAAATTCCATATGCAAAATAATGCTATAATCTAGAACAAAATAATCAATATTTGAAGTATAAATTTTGACTTCATAAAGTTAGAATTGACAAATAAAATAAAACAAGGCTAATTAAATAATTCTTCCTACTGCATTAAGAATGGAAGTTGTAATACAGTGAATGCGGGTCATTTTGCCCTATGGTCCATCTTTGGCTCAAACTGAGAAAAAAAGAAAAGGGGCAGTGATAGCAAAAATAAATCCTTCTTGAAGCTGTTTTTACATTAATTAGGGCATTTTCCGTTAGGAAGCAGCATTAAATATGCAGTGATGTACACCAAACAGTTCAATACCTCTCCACAAAAAGCAGCATTTGTGTTGGTTTTTGTGCGAGAATACGTGTCTTTACAACTTCTTATGCTTTTACATACCAAAGTAGTTCTACATCTTCTAACTATTTAAAATGCAACAGTATTAATCAGTTTATGCAGTAGTCAAGTTGTACTCTACATATCTGTTAAGGTTTTTGATTAAAAGTTTCAAAAAAATAACAGTTCAAAATTACGACCTAGTTTGGTCCTGCTTTTTTCTGGGCCTCTGAAAACGAGCACGACCAGAAAAAAAATGGGAATTCTCAGAAAATGAGGGAACTAAAGAGAATGATTGCAATCTCCTTTTATCAGGCCGCAGTGACATGGTTTTTATTACGGACTAGATGTATCCGCACGGCTTTGTCCGTAGCAGAAAATTAAAAGGTCATTTGGTTCGCCTGTATATTTAAATAATGGATGATGAATTTCTCGCCAATTTGCTATATTCATTTACTTGCCCATTTTACGGTTCCACGTTATGATAGTTTCGTAATTTACTTGTCCACGTTGTGATAATTTACTCGCTAAAATTTTCTTAAAATTTGAATATAAAAAGAACAAAATCGAATTTTCGAAAAATCACTTCGAGGTGCACACTCCCATGCTACAAACAAATTTTGTACCAAATTTTATGAAAATCGTCCAATCGGCCAATCGGTCGCTTCACAGAGCTCCTGGCTGAGAGAGATCCAGACATCCAGACAGAGAGAGATCCGGGCAGAGAGACTTTCAGTTTTATTATCAGTAAAAGAAAATGAAGAGCAGGTGGAAGCTGCTAAAGGTCTTGAGGAAGTCGAGCCAGTTTCATGTACTTCTTACAGTATCAATAACTACCTAGAAGAAAACCTTAATTGCTGTTAAATGGAATGGGCTCTGGTTTTCCGGGATAGTTGTTGGTAATAGAAAATACGCAGTTGTTGCTGCTACATGCATGGGACGTACCATCTAGTTTTGAAAGTTGCCGACGATAAATGATTCTTCGTTCAATAAATGGTGTTCTATTCATAAAATTGTTCACCTCCCAAAGTTAATGAGAAAGGACTGCTCTCCGTCAGCATTTTATATAAATTGTTCTATGCATACATTGTGAACTTTTATAACCTTTCTTACAACAAATATGGGTTACTCAAGCTTTATATAAATGGCTTTTTCTCTTTGAGTTTTCTTATAAACTTTTTTTCTTTTTTTGGCCTAGTAAAAAATAAGTTAGAAAAGGTAAATCTACATGTATAAAAAGGCACAGCTTATAAATTGGAATGGTAACACTTTGGGGAACAGATTGAAAGAGTTCCAAAATATGAACCAAAGTAACCCGTATCCACGGTGCTTGATGCGTGATAAAATAGATACATGTTTGAGTAATTTTCTTCTCTTTGATATAACTTACTATCAATATCAATTCCTTGAGTGATTTGAAAATAAATTGCGAAGTAACTTTAAATGCCACCGTTAAGAAGAAGAAATATACTAAGTTTAAAAAGAGAGGCATACTTGCTTATTTTCCAAAAAAAAAAAAAAAGCTGGAATTCTTTATAACTAGTCACATTAATGCTAGATGTATTTAACTTGTAGAAAGTCAGTTTGAAATATAGTTTTGAATTATAATATGCAAACCGGTGATTTATTCATCAAGGCACAGAATGCTCTGAATATTTTCATTCATAGAGGTCATTTTCAGATTAGATGTTAGCGCCACTCACATTAATTTGTCTACTAATGTACCTAATGTACTTAGGAGGAGAAAAAACTTTATGATATATGGATGAAGGAGAAAGGAGTAGAATCACACATGTAAGAAGTTAGGTTTTTTTTTTAAAGTTTTCATTATCTTGGTAGAATTTAAAAAACACTACATATTAAATGAATGAATTACCAGTGTTTTAATAAACAAAAATTGCAAATTAGCTTTCCCCGCATCATTTTTTATCCAAAAGCTCACATTTTTCTGCATCGAAAGTGGGGCTTCTTGTAATCGCAAAACACGTGCCTGCAATTTTTGTGCATTCATTTAATTTGTACATATAGTTTCATTTTATGCGATTAAACGGACAGAAAAGGAATGAAACAAAACTTTGCTTTGTGTAGTGTTATATACCCAAAATCCTTTCGAAGATTAACATATATTTTAAAAGTTAAAATTTTCGTGTGTTATTGACATTTTTTTTTCATTTTCAAAGCTCGCTTCAAACAGCTTTGTTTTGAGGAAGTCAAACTCTAGCATTATAGATTTCTTGAAAGAGAAACGATCAAAGAAAAGAAAAGCAAATATACATGCATAAAAAAAGACACTGAAATTGAATTTAGCATTAATTTTGTTACTGCTTTATGTTTTATTCATTTTTAAGTCTGTTACTAGAGATTTTCATAGGAACGGGTGAATTAGATTTTTGACTTTGTTCCCCGCATTGCTTTTGTTATTCACAACAATGTAACAAAACAAAACTTACTTGATTCCATTTAAAATCGTTGCCTGAAATAGCGTTTTCTTTTTTTCTTTTTGTTTTCGTCGTTGCTCCTATTAGCATAAAACTTCTATGAGTTTTATATATCGTTCTTTAGTCATCTATGTGTTGTAGATATTGTTTTAATCAAAAACTAATGCGTTAAAATCTGTGTTTAAATATATGTATCGTTTACGCGAGTATAATTTTCTCAGACATTGTCTTCATTAGTTGAACACTTTGAAAAATTATGAAAAGGAAGAAAATAAAGAGGGTACAACTCTAGTTTAAAGGAACAAGTTAATCATGTCATGGGTCATGTAACTGAGCAATGGAACAACATATACTTAAAAGTGTGTTATTTTCACAGAAAACATTCATTTTGTTAATTAGAAATAATATTGTTGTACTTTGAAAACAATGAGGTTGCCATTTTTCGAAAATATTTTTATTTATAGATGACACTTAGAAAACCTCAGTTCTAAAAACAATTTTCTTGAACGCAAACTGTATTTATTTTAAATAATAATTGAACTAGTGGGGCATTTAAAAACGGCCATACTGCGGATGCAATCACCAATGCTAACATCCGAATGTATAACATACGGTGTAAAATAATATATTGCATAAAACACTCTTTTTATTAGTCCTATTAGAGCAGAATCATGATATTATTGCAAAAAGAATATATTTGTACGGGAAAATAAGCTTAGAGATGAAGAAAGAGGAATTACAATTATTCATTTTCTAGCATCAGAGGCCATGTGATATTTATTTTAAATAACATTTATTTTAAATAATATTTATTTTTTATTATTTCACTTACTATTGTTTACGACAAAGGACTCTTAAGTAATTGTTAAAGCAAATTTTGTATAAATCGGTTTTTTGCATGAATATACAAAGTTTAGACTCAAAACTTTAATATTTAAGTCCAAAAATGGATTCAAAACACATCAAAAACTTCAAAAATATGCAGAAAACTTGTTTTAAGTATGAATCATTACTATCTTCGTAGAAGTAATTCAAAATCCTCAGGTCTTGTTTGAGAATTCGTTTTGATGTTAAATTTTGAGATTACGTCTTTTTTACTGACTAACTACAGATGAGTTCTTAAAATATAATTAATTATGTGAGTCAAAGGTAAAAAAAATTCGTTTCGTAATAAATATTTATTTATAAAAGCCTATTTAATATTCTACATAATGTAAATAAAAAAAATATTAATTGTACTAATTATATAATTGTCTTAACAATTTGAACTTGTTTAAATAAAAACAGTTAAACTAAGTATGAACTTATCACAACTATAACTTAGTTATACATTAAGTTTAGTACATTAAATTAAAATTCACGCTAATTAAGACAGAAATATTTCTGATCTAAATAATATTAAGAATAATTCCGGTTATTAAAGGATAACAATGGAGGAGTAATTATGAAATAAATTAAAAGTCACTTGCTTTATTGCAAAAGCATGAATAAATTAAAGATCATTTGCTTTATTGTATCTTGCTAATTGAACTAAGCACTCCTAGACGTACGTGGGCCTCATAGATTAAAATCCTGTTCCTTATTTAGGATGTTTCGTGTGGAAGTGTCTTCTTTTAAAGATCTGACGTTAAAAAAATTATTGCATGGTCTAAAAAGAGACATTAGGACTTAAGAGTGCAACCTCATTTCTAAAGAGTAATATATTCGTATCTTGTAGGTTTTGATCTCAAAGCACACTTCTTTTTTTGAGCTCAAAAAAAAAAAAAAAATATATATATATATATATATATATATATATATATATATATATATATATATATATATATATATATATATATATATATATATATATATATATATATATATATATATATATATATATATATAGCAAAAAAAACGTAATAAAATGAACCATGCTCTTCTTTTTAATGTTAGACATAAAACGTGTGTACTGAGAAGAAAAAAAAAAGGTTTTTTTTCGAAACCCTTACTCGGTGCAACTTTTTAACCCGTATGTTCAGGGTAAGACGCTACACTTGTGCGGGACTTTTGCCGCACCTGACATACTGACATAATTTAACAATACAACCTGGTTTACTCAGTAAAAATAGAAACACAATGATTTTAGCGTAATTTGATAATATTGGAATATTCATTACTATCTGATGATCCGTCGTGGAATCCTTACCTCATTGAAAATCGAAGTCTTCATTTTTTCTTTTCTAACTATTTCGCATTTTTGGAATGTTTTTTTCTAAATTTGATTTGTGTGCATTCTTAACGGTGCTAAGATTGTTTTCTTTATTCTGTGCTATCCTATCACTTGGAGACATCTCAGAATGAAATATTTTACTCAGAATCATAGTCGGTGATAACCATTCCAAGTTCTACATGCTGTACATTTCTTCAGTAAGTTACCGCCCTATAGCCAGGGCTAAGGCAAAAAATACTTGAAATACACCGCCAGCTCAGTCAATTCCAGCCAAGGATTGCAGTTTCGTGCTTACGATGTTTTACGACTCATCAGCTCGGCATAGAAAAGTGACTGAGCTAGAGGTGGAGAACCTCTTAAGGCAGCCCAGAGTGCCAAACAAACTGGTAGCTAATACAGAGTTGGCACTGACCAGACGAGTGACCGAAACAATGGTTCGCTTCAACTCAAAGATTGAAGACAAGTACAACTCTGTATTAGCTACCAGTTTGTTTTTCACTCTTGGCTCCCTTAAGAGGTTTTTTACCTCCAGCTCAGTCACTTTCCTATGCCGGGCTGATGAGTGCTAATAAGCACGAAACTGCAGTCCTTGGCTGGAATTGACTGAGCTGGCGGTGTATTTCATGTATGCAATAAATTTATTGGAGTTATGCAGAGTAATTTAAGACATGGTTGAGCAAATTCAATTTTAGTAATAGTGGTATCTTGTAAAGAGTAACAAAGGCATGTACGCCACAGGCGGTGTGGTATGTATCCTATATTGTGCGGTTCAGAAGTCACACATCATTAGTGCCTGTCCTTGCAAAGGAAAAAATACTAAAACCTACGACTTTGTTTTGACTTCAAACGAAAGCAAGGTATACATTTTCAAATACGGCGATATGTTTAGTGCATTTTTGTGCCATTAAAAAGAAAAAAAAGAAGCTATTATGAGAACCAAATGAAGGTTTGGACAATGTTTTATACCGAAAGAATAACTGTTCTTTGTTTAAAAAATAAAAGAGAAACAAATTGCACATTACTTGGGATGAGATTTTGTTTTGGAACAAAAACTCACATAAATAACTTGAGGAATTTTGTTTTGTTACCGAATTAATGCGGAATAATACATCGTATTTGCTAAAAAATCGTCATTTATGTTGGGAAGACGAGAAAAATGAATTACAACTCACAAAAGAGCACGTAACAAAATTCCTTTGAATTCCAAATTTGATTTATGACGGCAGCAGAGAAAACGGGAAAGAAAAAGTCAAAAGTGCGAAGCTGTCCGCCAACGAAACCGATAAAAATGAAGTGGAAATAGAATCGATTATTCGATATCCGTATCCTGTCTTCGGAGCGGATCATTTTCGCTGACATCGACACCTCTTTAAAAAGAGGGACCTCTTTAAGAATTGCCGCCCTTTTTTCTTCCAAATTTGTTCTAAAGAATGTACAAGAATATTGATTTCTGAAGGAACGCGTCTAGTTTCTTAAATATAAAGATCCGTTTTTTCCTATATCCTGCAACAGTAACCTTTGCGAAAGTACTTCAGACATTGATATTTGGAAATCCTTTACAATAAATTGAATGCGAAGAAATAAAATGCTCTCTTTGATAGAATACATTTTTGATCCTTTGTGCATTGAACTCAACATGAATAATACATTATCCATGAATAACTATTTTCTTCAATATGAGGTATAATTTAGTTTTCGAAATGTTTAAGACATGCTAAGGAATTTTAAGTGCACTCTTTAGTGGACATTTTTATAAGGTATCACAAACAGCAACCAATTAGACACCATTCAGAAAACTTTTTAACATTACAATGCATAACGTGGATACATTATATTGCTCAAGAGATTTGATACATGTTAAAACTTCCGAAAAAACTTAAATTCATTAATGTAACCTTTAGCTTTATATTTCATATTGTGTGGAACTACTCTTAAAAGGATAGTGCATTTAATGTGAGGTCCTGCGTCAACATTTCTAGAATATTTACTCGCGCCATACTATTTTTGGAGAGAATAAAAATGATGTCGTCTATAATAACTATTATGGTATTTAATCCCAAATATCCCAGAGAGGTCCTTAAAGGTAAAGATGGCTCAACTGAAAATTTGTTTTCCTCAACTAAAAGTAGTTAGTCAAAGAGATAAAAAATATCTTTAATGAATTAAGTTGCTGTTTTTTCTTCTGTTAACGTAACATTTCCGACAACATGATGTCGTTTCTGCTGATTGTATACTGAATAGATTACCAGTACTCAATATATAATGATTAACTAAACGCTGTCTATAAACATAAACAAGTACTTTTTTTTTGAAAAATATTCACAGAAAGTTACATGACATAAAAAAAAAATAATTTTGAAAAACGACAGATTCTACTTATCTACTAACAAGACAAAAGACAGATGTGAAAACTTACAGAAGACCTTTGGTTGAACTCACATTTTAATAATCCCTCCAATAAAATGCATATAAAAATATGTATACATAACTAACACAAACATAAAGTCTGATGTAAAAGACAAATGTCAACTGTTGATATATTTGTTGAAATTTTACATAAGTAAAAATGGCTAAACATTGAAAAGACTGCAAAAAAGTTGGTATGCACTTATATGTGCATTTTTTGATTTACTGAAAAAGTGTTGGTAAGTACAAACATTATGTGCAATCTCCAACTTTATTAGATTTTTTTTCTTTAGAAGTCTTTTAAATTGATTTCTTAAAGGCCGAAGCATTGCACATGGAATGATAAAAAAAGAGAAAACAGAAAGCCGTTGACAATAAAATATATCATGGGGGTGAAAACACTTGCCTATAGTTGGGTTAAAGCTGACTTGGCCGCTTTGTGATGGTTGCGCAGATCCTAATCATACCATTAACACGCTGCCTAGTTAGCTTCGCCTCAGCTATAGAATTTTTTTTTTGCATAATTAATGTGTTTTCAGTATCATGACCGACAAATCTTTAATCCTACAAAAAAGTTTAAGAATGTATTTTGCATTTTCTTTGGAAATATTGCAAGCAAATCAACACTTGTTTTCACTTTAGTAGTTAAATACCAAGAGTTTTTATTTATTTTTTTATTTTTCGTTGCGAAGCGAATCTACTGGACCAGCAAGCCATTTGTCACCCAGTCGGTACTCTCGACAAGCAGACACGTTCTTATTGGCCCATTTTTCATTCGTTCCTCAAATATCGAGTCATTCCCACACACTTGTACGCATGATGAATGCTGTCTGCTAACGTCACATTAGATAAAGAAAATTCAGCTTCGTCTTCTGGCTCCAAGGAAACGAAAGATTAGAGCAAGAAAAAATATTGATTTTATCAATAAGAAAACCTGATTCCTGTCAGTAATGCGACACAATCGTTACCTTCTTTAACCTCTTCAGTCATGAAGGTGTAAATATGGCAGAAGAAAAAGCTTTTCTCGTGTTATTATAGGCCGTAAATTTAGGATCGACATTTTCAGGAGTAAGTAATTTGAGTCCAACTTTATCGTGTGACCTATTGCCACATAACCACACATAGCATTACATCAGTGCAAGGTTATATCAGTCAAATAATGGGGGAGTTTACTGGTTAAAGGAGTGAATGTTTCAGGTACATAAGTCAGGTGCAAATTTAAAGATCAAATATATTTTATTTTGTTTTTCAATCCTATTTATGACCGCATATTTTAGCTTTCTAAACCTACATGCGGAAATCGTAATCTACCCAAACTGGTTTTGTTTCTTGTTGTATTACTGAGATTAAGGGAAAGTAGATTAGGTAAATTGACTACTTGTTCCTAGTTAACCTAGTTTACTGTAGATTTAGCACATAAAAATGTTAATTTAACATGAAAAAAAATTGGATTTTTTACTAAAACACTTATATTTTGGTGGAAGAATTTTATATTTGAAAAAAATAAGTACAAGAATAATATAGAAAATATGCGTCAAAATTGAAATTTCAGAAACGTTAATGTTTCATAAACTAAGATTTAATAACATCGTTAGCCAATTTCACCTTCTTTGGCGTTAATCATTTTCCTTACTGCAGTTGAGCAGCAAAATATTCTAAAAAAAACGTTGAGTAAGTTTCATAAATTGTAAGAGTTAATGATTTTTTTTCCAAGTGACCCTTAACCAGTAGGCTTTAAGAAACGAGAAAATTAAGCTTAAGTGTCTTCAATTTATCGTGACTGTTAAACGTACTACAATTCATAAAACTTTTGGTTTACTGTACATACTACAACAAGGACGGCAATGTGAAGCCAAAAGTCTTGAAATTTTACACATTATTTTGAACCATTATATATATATATGTATATATATATGTAGCTGAAAAAGTCTTTGTAATTGCAAAAATGTAATTAAATATCGATTCTTCATAGCTTTCCAAAGTTCTTTGAAAACATATAGATCATAGTGGTTCAAAATAATTAACATAAGTTAAATGCACGTTTCGCAGCGACCGCTAATTTAAAATTACTTACTGACAGGAAAAGTTTTGAGATCCTTTTCGGCATGTGACATTTCTGATTGCAAATTCAGCACTTGAGTAGACTCACTTTGAATCAAAACATTTAGTTCCTAAGTGCAATCTAGTAAAAACGGTTTAGAAGCACTCTTAAAATTCTAAACATTGACTTGAGAAGTTTGGTTAAATGCTGGAAAAGTTGTCATTTCAAGTTTCATAACTTTAACGGAAATTATAATTACCGAGCAAATGGTTTCTGAAGCAGTCAATAAAGGCAATTAGCAGCTTTATTTGAATTAAGTTGCAATGCAGAATTTGAAATATATGTGATTTGTAGAAAATGCTTGTGATGTTTGTATTTTTTGAGGGGATGCTGGTATTTATATCCTCAAGGCTTAGTAACCAAGGTGTAAATAGTCCTAGATGTATTTTTACAATTGCAAAAATGCTCAAAATCAGTTGCAAAATGAAGATGTTGAAGTTTTGAAGTAAAAATAAAAATTAATCAAAAAAATACAAAATTTAAATTTTTATACGGTTCCCAGGTCTTCTAACTTATATTTAGGGAAACTATCTCGATTGTAAAATAATTCCAACACAAAACGCTTGAAATTCGTACGACCAATATTCACCGAGATATGAAACGCAGTTTTTTGTGACATACACCACGTCTCACAGGCCGTCAATAACACATTTTGGGGGAAGATATAGTGGTTTACAAGTGTTTAAAATTACATGTGTGCATAGAGTAGGTTTTTTCAAATTATTTGAGGTTTTGTAGTGTGTTTTTGCGTATTACGGCATAACATTTGCATTTATTTTTGAATAGTAATGAAAAATATAAATACCTTGTTTTTCTTACTTTGACGACCTGTCATTCTTCTAAAATAATGATAAGTTTCAATCTCATATTCTGTATGGTCCCTTAAAGTTTTAAACTGGAATATTTAATTGAGTTTTCATCGGAAAAATGTCAAGTTTTTTTTTTTTGTTTTAGTAATAGTTTTCAATAGAAATTATTTCTCTAAATATTAGTTAGGGGACCTAGGACCCGTACAAAAAGTTAAATTTTGTATTGTTTGACTCATTTTTATTTTTGCTTCAAACTTTCAATACCCTATTTTTGCATCTGATTTTGAACATTTTTTCAATTAGAAGTTTACATCTAGGACTAACGGTTGAGAAAATAAAGGACTTGCAGGTTAAAATGGAACACTCTCTATACATAGCACAATCAGATCAAAAAATATTATAAAAGTCGGTCTTGCTACACAATCAATTTTTCATAACCCGAGTTATGCAGAACTGTATAATATTTCATAAATTACTTTTATAGATATTACATGATAATAACATTATTTTTCTATAGCAAGGCACCTTAAATACAGCAGCAGCTCATTTTTTTTCTTTCTTTATTTTGCCTATTTAATACTTATATACCTTTACTAAGGTTGCTGTCACTCTGTACTGCCTAACTTCTATGTAATAATTACTTTTCAGTACCGATAATGTGACTTAAAATTGTATTTAATTTAAAATGTGTTTAAATGCTCCGAAATACTTTGAACTAACAACTTATAAACACGACTGAAATATGAAAGATTTTTAAGTTTTATAATCCCAAATTATAACTGATCTTAGCAAGAGATGTAAAATAATATTAGTGGACATAGATCACAGTATAAAAGAAGCCCACTTCATCATTTAGTATTTTGAAAAGATGCCAATAAAAAGATGAAAAAGTGAAGACAAAATCCAGATATCGAATAATCGATTCACTTTCTATTTCGTTTCATCGTCTCTGTTGCCCTTGACAGATCCGAAATTTATATTCTTTCGGTCTTTTCTTTGATCAAAAATCACATTTGAAATTCAAAGAATCTTCAGGACCAGGGCATTAATTTTTTTTCAAGGTGCGTCTTTCAGTGCATGAGTTGCTTATGTAAAGCACTTTTAGAATCAGATTGTTTTTCGAGATTTTTGTAAATTTTGCATGTCTTAAGTCATGCTATGCATTACTTTTATTTTTGAACTGATGAGCGCAGAGTGTTTTTATTGAGATGCTTTAGCTAAAATTTTGCTAACTATTCCAAAGGCATGATGTGTTTTTTTTTCATTTATTTTTCGTTTCCAAAAACACCGCGGTTTTTTTGTTAAAAAAACAGCAACACATTATTAAGAAAAAATGCATTTAACAATGTGAAAAACTATAAATAGTTAGGCTATTTTTCTATAAATATAAATTAAAACAATTCATTAATGTTTGGATTACGAAGGATTAGGAAAAATTTCTCAGAACAAAAGAAAGACTTATAAAGAATAATAACTATAAAAAATTCTATAAACACAAGTATATGATTTGCATACTACATTGCGGCAATTTGGTGGACTTTAGACTCTAAAACTCATATCTAGCACTATTAAAATTAGATTAAAAATAATTAGTAAGAAGAAAAAAACAGGGAAAAGTTTCTTTCTACAATGTGTTTCATCTTATACAAAACAAATTTGACTGCAAAAAATTTCTCTCTACGATCTCAGATGCAAAACTTTTACTCATTTAGCACAATCCAGATATCACATGTAACTTAAGGTCTGCTATGGAAGCGAGTAACGTTGCCCCCTCCCCCCAAAGAAATTTAACACAAATCCAATGTAGTTGTTTTGAAGTGGATTTGTGGGAATCTGGGAAATAAAAAAGCAGATGACCTGGAGAAAAGGGGATGCCTTGTCAACCAGACCACATTTAATTTAGTACGTAAATTATGTTTCATCAAATACAAATCGTGTTATTTGGGACACACATCAATCATAATTAGAAAACCCGGTAGAAGAAAAACCCTGGAGGGATACTATCCGAAACATCCCTGACTGTCCCAGGGATAGAGTGTGGCCGCTTTTCGGTTGACGACTCAATATGGCTATCTTTGCACCGATCTGTAGAGACTTCGTCTAGTGGATAGCCCTGCCTGCCCACTCTGCCGCAGTGGAGCATTCATGAGTGCTGAACACCTTCCCAGGTGTCCAGCCCTAACGAAGCCATGTATCTTTCCTTGATATTGGGTGGTGAGTGACCTTTTAAACGATTTGTTTACTTTATTCCTTAGTTTTAGTTTGCTGTTCTTATGTTTTCTGCTACTTTTTAAATGTCTTGTTTGCATATGTATTTGATCTCCTGCACGATTTCTGAATAGCTTTAGGATAATGTTCAAAACGCTGCTGCATTGGAAAAAAAAATCATTTAACTGCGACACTGTTAAGGGGTCTAGGGACTCTTAACCGCTCTCCGCAAATGCGAAAATTCACCCTTTTTTAAACCATTACAACTTTTTAATAAAACAAAGCAGAAATTTAAAATTTTATCTCCTTAATATGTATACATATTTATATTATCTCCCAAATTTTCAAGTAAATTTGATAAAAAATATTTGAGTTGTAAAGAAAAATAAGTTGAATACTTTTTCAAAATTACGAAAATCAATATTTCACCGAGCGCAGGATTCTGAAGCAAAGAAATGGTAAAAACTTACAAAATTACTTTTATTTATTACAAAAATATTTATTTTCAATGTTATACTAGCTTTTTATTATTTTTGACCAATTTTTTTAGATTAAATAGTTTAAGTTAAATTTTTGAAATTTCAAAAAAAAAAAAAAAAACCTCATTAAAATTCCCATATTTTTTTATGTTTGTAATTTTCATTAAAATTGATGTATAACTTATAAAAAACCTTCATTTAAACATGTGTGTGAAATTTTAAACAAATATGATAAATAGTTTTTAAGGTATCTTGTGCTGAAGCTTCAATTTTCAGTTACGAGAAAACTGACGTTAAAGTTGAAAGTCATCAACAAAAAAAAATTAAGTGTGCCCACTGACTTTAAAATGCTCCAGAAGCATAAACAGTCCCCTCCGTAAGCTTTAACTGTGCAATTTCATCAGCTGCCTTCAATTATTTTGCTTTGCGGGCTTCAAAGGATGCTTCAGTAGCTCGCCTCTTTGCCGTCTCGACGCGAACTTTGTCCACACCTATGCAGTAAGCAATGTTCTTTTTATTTATGTTCAAGCCCAAAGCATGTATTAAGTCAAGTTGGCTTCTATGTCCATCACTGAATTCGCATATAGCCATATATGCAGCTATTTTGCCTATCTGTAGGCCCGATCCAATTATGTTTGGGCTATACTTCCCGACTCATTGGCATTCTGGGGTTTTCCTTCCAAACACTTTCGCAACAATTTAACATGCGATAACTCCTTGAATGTAGGTTTTATAGCTTCGGCCACTGCTTTAGGTAACGCATTTTTATGCCGAAAATTTTTAACTGTATTATTTTGCACAGAGAGAGTATATTTGCACCAGCTGTCGGTTCCTTCAGGGCAGAACCAATGCTTTGGTTCTTCATCGGAACTCGACATGTGAGCCATACTGCCTATATTGCCTGCCTCATTTTTGGAACGCTATGTGCATTATCTCGGATAGCGTTACCATAGTATTGTGTCAGCTTTGTTATCATATTATTCGTTAAGCGACCTATTCCTCCTATCGTTTTCCCGTCGGATAGTTTTTTTTCTTTCCAAGTGAGAGTTTCAATATGCGTAACCGGGTTCCCATTCGCTTAAGTATGTGTCCTACACACTCTACTTTTTCAATCGTGAAACTGTCACCATATGGCTTGTTGCTTACTAGTGACTAAAAGGTTTTAGAGTCACCATCTCCGATGTACTGCTGGTATTCCAAACCATACTTCTGCTCGGATCGCAAAAAATTTGCTGCATCCCACTGACCTCCATAGCTCCTGCGGATCCACTATGATTTTTTCTGCACGACTGTCTATGCTTCGCCATAAAGGCACTATATTTGGGTCCAAACTTTGGTCCCTTGTATGAGTCACAGCCTTTGCAGTGAGAGGACATAACTTCGATGTCCAGTGCTTTTCCACAGTCAACTCCAATCAAAGTGCACACACCGATAAGGGACGTATGACCACGGGTTTTCCAGGTCCCGTCACCGCTTACTGCAATAGAATTAGCAGTGCCGTCAATGATAGTCTCATCAGCCGCGGCTTTTTTCATCGAGGCATTTGCAAGCCTCTCACTCGCATCCACACTATTTTCATTTATCTTGTTATATGCCTTTCGAGACACTGGCTTGGGCAAACACATAACTGCGCAAAATGTGCCGAGTGAGGATAACCCCTGTCCTATATATCGCATGGCCAACACAGACCGTCGATTAATTTCTGGAATGTTTTTTCCTTTCTCCTATCATTTCACAGGAATTTAGTTTCTTCTCCACTTTACATTGCGAACAAACAATGCGGAATGTCGATGACAATCCTACTGTTGATTTTTCTGTAATTGTGATTTTTCCATGGCTTTCAGAACAACAAATACATTTTGCAATTTGCTTAAAAAATAAGGACACATCAAGTAGTCTTAAGCCTTGAAACGAAGGACACATCTCATTTTCCAACGATTTCGAAACGTCATGTGCACTCGGTAGCTTTTTTACAGATGCACTTTTGTCGGGTGTAATTCACTCAAAATTTACTGAACCATCTTCAGATTTCGATTTCTTCAGGTATCTGTTTTCCTGAAATCTTTTTTTCCTAGGTCTTTTGCCCGAGGATCGTTTTGTCACAGATGTATCCATAACAAGCTAATTTCAAATGATCAAAAACCTGCTCTTATAACTTTCAAAATCGCAATGTAAACAAACTAACGTGCAAGATCAAGAGAGATGAGTTTAGTTGTTTCTATGCTACTACATCATACGTTATTTTCGTATATTGAGTGTGGCTTAGCTGCAAAAACTAAAACTGTTTGCGTAACGACTTGTCAGCTGTCAAAAGGAGGCGTGGCCGTTCGTGTTTTTGTTTACGATTCGTAAGTATCGTTTTAGTTTTTTATGAATAACTCTGGAAGTTTTTGTAGTATCGGAAAAATTTTGGTATGAAATTGTTCAGAAAAAATAGGACTATAACATATATTTTTTTCAAAAAATCGAAAATTTTGAAATTTAAGGGTCCCTAGACCCCTACTTCAACTGAGTTTCTTTAAAACTGCATTTTTGAGGGGAGTCAATATCGTTGAAAACTGGACATTGAAGTATATTAAATTTTATGACTTAATTTTACTGTTTTCAAAATATTGTTTAAATAGACGGAGTAAATTATCCAGGCATTAAAAGTCTAATAAAATGATGGAATCTGAAACTGTCTTTTATTTGTCGAAGTTAATAGCTCTAAAAAGCCAATGTCTACTTCTTGTCCTTGTTTCTTTAACACTTCTTCACACATTAAAATGTTATCATTAAGTCGATATAAACTCTAAAGTATAATGATTTAACATGCAAAACTTATTTATAGCTTCAAACAGCTATTACCATTGTCCTCACTTCTTTGATTGTATGCACACTATGTTCTATATTTCACTGATTTGTAAACTCGTGTTTTTCATATACACTAAATTTGTCTTTGACTGACTATTTTTCTTGCACGGAGTATATTTTGCATGGGGAAATTTGGGGTCAAAAAGGTTTTCGCTAATTGTAAGAAGTAGAATGATGCAGAAGAAGGCGACTGATTTAATATCTAATATGATATATTCTAGTTATTGCATGTATAGTCTTTTTGGTTGCTCTATTTACATGATTTTGCCTTTTTTTAGCATGACATCGTGAATGAACGATGTATGAAAGATATGTTTTCCTATTATGTGCTATTATTTTCATTTTTGTGAACAAAATATACGATTTAATCAAATTGTGTCCATTTATTCAACTTGTGCATCAGCATAATATTAGATAAATATTTTGGACGAACTTACATCGCTATCAAGGAAAAATATCCATGACGCTAAGTACAAACTTTTATCTGTTCGTTAATACTTGCAATTAATACTTTAAAGTTTTACAGTGCAACTTTATCCTGACTGCACTTTCATATTTTTTTTTTTTAAGTTTGCCGAAATAATTACTTAATTGTTTTTATTTTTCGTATAGAAGAAAATGTTGTTCAACTACCCTAAGCCTACACTATTACATTCACTAAAATATAAAACAACTGATGTAAAGAACTTTTAGGTGAATTTCATTAAACATTTTTTGCATCATCAACAGATTATCGGACTCATAGATGTATTTTTTAGACAGTACTTTCCAGTCCATGATTCTTATTCAAAAACTAGTAAGCATAGTTTAACTGAATAACGCTCATAGCAAAAAAAAAAAAAAAAAGATAAACAATTCAAGCGCATTTTAGAAAAACTTTCTGTATATACATGATGCATTATTCATGAGCAACTGAATCCCTACAAAACATCCGATTTTTTCAAACCAAACCATTTGCTTTCTTCGCTCAATTTAAACGAACGATTTTAAAGCACGATACAGAAAAACTGTCTGGCAGTTCGAAAATCCTACGTTAAAGAAGAAAAAAAAATCTCAGTGTCACATGAAATAAGTCCTTTTTCCAAAAATCAATATTTGTAAATTCTTTACGCTTTTCGTTTTATTAACAGAACGAAATAATGTCGATTTTTTTCTTCTTTAAAGGAGAAGAAATACTGACTCTGCAGCGAAAATGATCCGATATTAGGAAATATCCGGATATTGAATAATCGATCTTGGTTGTTTCATTTTTATCAAGCTGAAACTCGAGTTATGAATTTTTAAGTTTTTTTATACTTTTTCTGTCGTCGTTTGAGATCATTATTCACATTTCGAAACTTAAATAGTTTTCATCCTTTTCGCTTTCGTTTCGACTGTGACCAGTAAAGATATCACCTGAGATGAACGAATAAAATTTTGGAGAGAAATATCAGAGCGTTATCTGTTAAGATAAGCAACGATCGTGGCTGCATTTTTTAATTATTTGAGTGATGATGAGTTTATTAGAAACACAGAGTTAATCTAATAGTAATTGAATAGCAATGCTGTCGGTTAAGTAAAAATACAGAACCATTCAGTTCAAAACATTTTAATTTTAAGACTTTTGAAGTTTATTTTAATCTGAGCTAGAAGTATATACAGTGCCTCTGGCGTTATGCTGTCAAACACTCAAGAGCTTATACATGTCACTGCATAACTTACAGATTGGCTGGTTTTTGAACACCGAAGAAATTGCATTATACATGGATTTCGTAAATCATGACAATTGATATTTAACAATATATCCGAAAATAATTTTTAGGGCAAGTTTGATGTAATAAGAATGAATACTCTTGAGCATGTGGCTTTAACGTGTTTCAAAATTTAAAAAAAAAAGAAATATTTAAATTAATTACTGACCATCAGCCTGAATCAGTCTCATTGAAATTTGAAATGACACATCCGGTACGATGTCATTTTGTATAAAAATTGCTTCCTATTGTTAGAGTAAACTTTCGTACATTAATAGCGTCCAAGATAAAATAAGACAATAAGTTTAATTTTTTTGTTTCAAAACTTTTGAATAAGGTTTCAAAAACGAACTACTCTCCAAAGAGGTCCCACTTACCCCAACCAACCCTATATGTACATCTAATTGATTTGTTACTGTTCAGTTTGTATTGTTTTCAAGCTCTAAATAATTTAACACGAATAACAGCTTTGGTAAGATAAATAAATACCTTTGTGGTTAACAGTAAAGTAACGTAAAGTAACAACGTCTAAAAAGCACAAATTCGTAGATTACTGCAGACAAATGTTTCGGCGTTTCAGGGAATCCATAAACTCACTACGTTTTGCATTGAAAAAGGCGTTCCCTGAAACGCCGAAACATATGTCTGCAATAATCTGCGAATTTGTGCTTTTTTGACGTTGTTAATTTACGTTACTTAACAGCTTTGGTGCTTAAGATTTAATTTAATAAATACTTAAGTCCCATGTAGCTCTACTGTATCAAATTTTAGCACCGAGAATACCACTAAGTTCACGTATTTTTCATATAACATTCTAACTTTTACTCTTGCAATCAAAATTCAGAAATATGATTTACTATCACAATTTAGAAATTTTACCACTTATTTTAGAGTTTCAGAAAAACCAATCCTAAACGCCATATTTCAAGACTTCTTTGAACAGTTTTAATTACTACTAGTTGTTAATACGCTATAATTCATTTATACTATACTTTTTTTGCCACGGAAAGTGAATACACTAATTAAAGAAAGGTAAGTTCAAATTTATGAGCTAAGGTTAACAGAATACACTTGTTTAAAATTTGTTTTCTTACTTCGTAATCACCATAATTTCTCGGTGCTTGTCTTTAAAGTAACTCTTATTTCTAAATATTTCCTACGATTAAACACTACACTGAATTACTTTTAATTAGGAACTCTGACATTAAACTAATTTCTTGGGACGGAAATAAACTTCAGTAATTGCTGTTGAAGGTAAAGCTTTCATGCACGTCTACTTAATTTTGCTTCACTTGAGTAATTAAAGTGTAAAAAGACAAAAAAAAAGAGGATCCTAGTAAACTTTCACCAAATTTTATACTTCTTCGTGGATAAATTTGTTTCGTTCAAGAATTAAATGCCATTTATTATAGTTATGCTTCATTATTAAACGTTTAGATCGTTCTCCATTGTTTATTATTTAGAAATGTTCTTTTGAGTAGAATGTTGTATTTTTGAAAAGAATAGGGAGAAAATGAAAAATCTTTTAAAAAAGGGGGAAAAAACCGTTTGTGACATTTGTGAAATGCATTTTTAAAAAGGAAGTAAAATGAGCAAACCTCCGTTTGTTTAGGTAACAGGCTTTTTACAAATGTGTGTTTAATATAATACGTTCACTAAGAGTAATAAATTTTGCAGAAGGGTAATCATGTTCGATGTTGTTGTTGGCTTGTCTGTAATAAACTCTACTGCGGAAAAATTCGTGCCATTGCCTCGAAAGGTTGACCTTCTTTATTAACAGATAAGACAACACAAGAAAGATTTTCAGCACATAGAGAGGAAACAACACCTTGGGCAACGGCGGGAATCAAACCCGCAAACTCCGGCATATGAAGCGAAGCTTCTACCATAGAGCCACGGAGGGCCCAATCATAGTTGATGCTATATTATATTAAAACTATTCAAGTTTTGAAATGAATTTTAAACATTGTTAAAATGTAAATATCATTCGAAATTAATTTTTCCTGCTGGTAGTTGGAAACTAGCAATAAAGATTGTTTATAAATACAAAAGCGCATTTATTTCTACAGGAATAATACAATACAGCAACTAAATGTTTTACTGGAAGTTTGGGAAATTTCCTAGTATTCTTTTCAAAATTCTTAACATAAACCTTTCGTACTTTCATGATAGTGAAGATGCGTTTTCAAACTGGTTTTTATCTCTATGTTCACATTTGTTTCTCTTTCAATACCTTGCTTTGTTATCTTGATTTATTTTTGATTATGTTATATTTTAGGTACGAAGTAAAGTTGTATTTTGAAGATTCCACTGAATAGACTCATTTCAAGTCATTTTTCAATATTAATAATACAATTTTATTCACATTTTGTACCGCGTTCTTACGTCAAACTTTAAATTAATAATTTTAGGTGATTCTAAATTATTTTAGAAAATTAAGAAATGTGATCATAGCTATCCAGACGACCATTAATTGCACAGGAACATAGATTCCCTTTCCAACTAAAGAAAAAAAAATATTCAGAACTAAACTACATTGGTATTAGGTAGTCGAAAGAACAATAACAGCAGTTACAAGTTGAGATTTATTGTTTTATGAGATCTTCAGCTGAGTTCACACGCGTCTTTTGCCCTAAACATTTCATGTGCCCTCAGAAAAAAAAAGTAAAAGTTTGCTCCAATGTTCTACAAACGCCTAAATTTGTTCCATTGAAATAAAAAAGTATATTGTGGTTTGGTAGTGCATACGGTCTTATCAAAGGTATCCCTATTATCTCCTAAGATTAAAGGATAGTGCGAGACTGTTCAACTATTTTATTCACTTATTATTTACATCTGGTAGGGTCTCGTGGGGGAAAGTGGTCAATGGGGTAAAGTGGTCATATGTCAAATAAATGGCTATAGCTTGGAAATAAACGTTCGAATGAATGTGAAACTTTTATTTTAGAGTAAAGCAGTTAGAAACTACATTTTGAATACAAAATTTTACAACTGAAAAAATTTTATTTGGTAAAAAAAAATATTTTGCGTAAACATGAAAATTTTTTAAATCGAAACACCTATTTTAACATCCTTGGGAAATTTTGTTTGTTAGAATTAGGAACAGATTGACTGTACAGGAAGCTTCCTACATTTCTCAAGAACTCTTACTCATTAGCAGTTAGCTGAATCTATTTTAGATATTTTTTTAGAGCAATATAAGTAAGATGGGGTAAAGTGGTCATAATATTAGGCTTAACGAATATTGTTCTTCTAATGTCACTTAATCTTTAGGTATAAGGCAGATACAAATTAAATATTAATTTTACTCAATATGTATTGTTTTTACAGTAAACGGGGTTAAATATACGAGTATATGCGTTATATGCACATATACGCGTGTAAACATGTACATAGACGTATTCACATAAATGCGCCAATAAATACATATATGGGTATCTGCAAGTATTTTTTATCCACACAGCTATACATTCTACTATACACGTATATGCTCGCTTATACTCGTATATATAAAAACACTTATATACTCAGGTAGACACGTATATACGCGTACGTACTCGAGTAGACAATTACATACAAGCATATGATATAAAAGTGTACAGGTTGAGTTTGCATTCTTGAGCAAATTAATAAAAGGTGTTAGAGGAGAGGAGAAGAAGCAAGCGTTAATAAGGAACATATGGTCACAAACACAATGCTGACGCGCTACATGCACGCAAAGTGAGAAACTGATGGATGCAAAAAAAGTCACAAATTTCTGTATATATATATATATATATATGTATATATATATATATGTATATATATATATATATATATATATATATATATATATATATATATATATATATATATATATGTATATATATATATATATATATACATATATATATATATATATATATATATATATATATATATATATACATATATATATATATATATATATATATATATATATATATATATATATATATATATATATATATATATATATATATATATATATATATATATATATTACACAAATGCAATTTTACACAACATTTTAGGACTTAAGAAAGTTTTAAACCGATTGATGAAATTTACGGCCTTTAGCTGAAAAACATCATGCGTCGCATTTACAGATCCCTCTCTGTTGCAATAACGAGACTTTTGAAAAACTTTCATCAGCCGCTGGGCCTTTGTTGCGATGCGTGTATTAGAGCTACTACGGATCGTAACTTTCAACGACTGCTCTAAATATTCCTTAAAAACTAAAATTTTAAGTAAAATCATCTGTGTGCCACAAATTTGTGCCTTGCTTTGCCTCCTGGCTTTGTGTGCATGTAGCCCGTCAGTGATTATAACTTCCTTATGATTCTTTGCTTCTTATCTTTCTTCCTCTTATCTTTCTATCCTCCCCTCTCACACCCCTTTGATTTTTTCCCAAGAGCTTAGATTCACTCTGTAGGCCGACATGTATATAAGCGTATATTCTCGTGTATACATACATGTACTGGTGTATACACGTTAGTATACGTATATACGTCTATACAGGTATATAATCGTGTGTACACGTGTACATGTGTATATACTCGTGCTTACATATTACATATACGTGAGTAGACACGTACAAAGACGCACTGGATGTATCCACGAATTAACTCGTGTACACCCGTATATGTATGCATGTACGCTTATATATGCGTATATACGTCTACTATACACATATATACTCAAGTATGCACGTATTTTCTCGAGATACAAGTGCATGCGCGCATATGATGTTCGTTTATACGCGTATATACTCGTATATACACGTGACACGTACATATACGTGACACGTATATACATGTGATACGTATGTACTCATGTAGACACGTATAGACTCCTGTAGGTAATCGAGTATACATGCTTATATACTCGTATATACACGTATATACTTGAGTAGGCACGTGCATGCATGTATCTGATGTATACATGTATCTACTCATATAGGAACGTGTTTACTCGTGTATAACACGACACGTATATATTCGTGTACATACGCATGTACTCGTGAATATACTTGTAATTATAAAAACAACTGAAATATACAAGTATTAGGGTTTTTTATAATGGTTTTGCTACTATTTTTAACTATGACCACTTTACCCCATGCTATGACCACTTTCCCCCACCCCATGGGGTAAAGTGGTCATAAAAACATAGGGAAAAGAAAGTTCTATAAAACTACTAAAATCAATATTTTTCTTCCTAAAATTTAATGTACCGTGTTCTTTAATAATGCAATGTAAAATAACAACAAAAAAAGTTGAAGTGTTTAAAGAATTTGTTGCATTTATTATCCACGTAAGTTGAAAACCTACGATTTTATGACCACTTTACCCCACCAGACCCTAAATTGTAAATGCTTCTTTATGTTTAATTCTTGAATATGCTTCGTAGAAGTGCAGCTGAAACTCCCACTTTCCGAATGTAATCGAAACTCCTAAACCATCTTTTGAATGGAAAACCAGTTTAAAAGTTCTGCACTCTAGTACCACTCTAGTGAATTTATTTTTAGTGCAATTAAGATTTCATATTAACTAGAAAATCGCCCGTCAAGGCAAGACGAGTGAAAATTGCTTCTCTTCTTCTATTGACCTATTGAAATATTCCTTCACGGCACATTTATTTTGTTCTTGAAAAATTCACGGAATCACTGATATTTTCCTTTTTGTGAAAACTACAGCTCACGAAAATAAGTGCTTTAACAGCAGTTGAAATGTTTCGCGAAGCTTAAACTTTCGCGATTACGACGGACCCGAAAAAATCGCAAAATTGAAGCCTTGCGGAAATAAGTACTTTTACAGTATATATAAAACAAAAACAATTAAAATAAATAAGTAAATAAATAAAGGTATGCGCAATGTAAATGTTTGGTAAGTCAAACATTTTTATGCGGTCAAAATATATGGCCTGAATAGCTGTTTCTCTTCATCAAGCCGTTTTCTTAGCTTTTCTTAAAATACTAGATAATCATCCGTCAAGATTAGACGGGTGAAAATTGCTTTTACATTTGAACCAATCAACTGCCTGTTTGGTGATATTTTGAAAGTTGAAATTTTAACCCTAACTCCAGTGGATTAACCCTAAAGTCCAGTAGATAGCCTTCATAGTTAACCGCTTTTTCGTTTCTTCATTCCCCTGAAATGACAGTCTTACCAGTAAAACAGTTAAGTTAACGATTCAGTTCAGCCTTGTCATAATAAAGCCTTTCCCTGCATGTTAAACATTGCCAAAACACATTGTCGAATTATCATGCCGTGGAGCGTGTTTCATTGTTGAAACACGCGCGTCACTCGATCATTGGCTATTATATATATGAGGATTTGACTATGCCACGGCTGAGCACGATTCTTTTTCTCCGCTTTAAAATCTGTAGATAACGAGTCAGTTTATCTTTTAAATAAGCAAATGTGTAATGATTGTATATTTAATTCCTTGGTGAACAATCGGAAGTAAAGGGTTAAATAAGGTAAAAAAAAAATAACAAGAAGTTACCGTTGAACTTGGTTAGGACGATGTCATCTTTATAGGAATTCAATTTATGATTATATTAATTAAGAATATATACAACATTATGGAATGAAATTGTGGCGTGAAGCAACCATTCACATTTAAAACTTGTATGCTAATAGAACTAACTCTTTTACTTTGCAAGAACATTTACTGTTGTTTAACGAGGATTACCGACAAACTATTAAAATAAGCAATTTTATGCTAGTCATTATTGATTTCATTTACTCCTTTATTAAAATAAATACATAGCGATTGTTTTGACCATAAGTTTTACTCTTAGAGTTCTTAGTGCATGATATTTTGTGTCAAAAAAGAATATGAAACTTTATGAAAAATATGAAGTACTTAATTTCTTTCAAATAAAATTCTAAAAGGGTAAGCATGGCATTTCGATAAGGGAATAAAGAGAAAAAAATAATTGATTGATAGATATATGGACACACTCAGGAACATTGAAAATAACGCCCCAAGAAAGAAGAAATGTACAATCGTGAAATTTTGCATATAAGTAGAGTGACATCTGATATGCAAATGATCCATGTTTGGTATCGATACGCATGACCGTTTACCCTACAGTACCGGTGAAATCGGGAAAAAGGTGCTAGACAGAATAGTGCATAATTTAAGATTTATAAATGTTACAATTACATCCGGATTGTCGGAGAACCTTAATGAGTGAAGGATGTCAGGTAGACGCGTTAGAAAACATTTCTCACAGTTAACAAAACAAAGTATTTTTATTTATTGTTTACCATAAGATCTGTACAAACACCCTAGTGGTATCCGCACGGCTTTAGCCGCAATAGAAAATTAAAAGGTCATTTGGTTCGCCTGTATATTCACAAATAATGGATGACGAATTTCTCGCCAATTGGCTATGCTTGCCCATATTACGGTTCCACGTCATGATAATTTGGTAATTTACTCGTCCGCGTTGTGATAATTTCCTCGGTGAAAAGTTCTTAAAATTGAAATAGAAAAAGAACAAAATAGAATTTTTGAAAAATCGCTTCAAGGTGCACCCCCCCCCCCATGCTATAAACTAATTTTGTGCAAAATTTCACGAAAATCGGTCTAGGCTCTACGCGCGTCACAGAGATCCTGACAGAGAGAGAGAGAGATCCAGACATCCTGACAGAGAGACTTTCAGCTTTATTATTAGTAAAAATTATGATTTTATTTTCTAAACATAATAAAACAAGAAACAAATAAAAACTCATATGCATCAATCGCAGCAGTTACTTGTCGAAGATTATACATCCAATCAGGAAAGACACTCTGACGTGACATATATTTTTGAAGCATCTTTTCGCTCCAATGAGTCTAAGCACTATTTTGCGCTAATTGGAAAGACGACGCGCGCGTGCGATTAACTTTATGGGAGTCGTTTTTCCTGGGAGAATTTCATTAATTGAGCGCCGCTGTCTCATAAGCATTGAAAATATGTTAGGAAATAGTTTTCTAAAATCTGTTTTCGATAGTTGGCTGTGATGGATCCAATTTAGTACTCGATAAATAAATGTTGCTGAATATGTGAGTTACTTGCGCAAGAGCTAAAATAAATATTGCTTAATTTCTCCTGGCCGCCGTTGTAAGTAGTTTCTAATTTTAGTCTAATGTGGAAACTCAATATAGTTTCCAAAATAGTCCTTAATATCTTATGCGAAATATTTTTAAATATTTATTGTATTTAATTTAATACATATTTAAGGCATGCATTAGGACTCTGTGTTTGGAATTTTCCTCAACAGTATATATTTGAAATATAATTAAATATGTCTGAATGCAATTCTGTGCTGTTTTAATCATACACAAACATTAGTGTTTTGCAAAATAATATTGTACTCATTTACAAAATTTTTTAATAAAATTAAACTCTGCATATTATTAGTGTGAACTAAAATGTTACTAAGAATACCGCTGCCGTTCGTTTTAAGTTATTAACTTTAAATACGAATACGAAATTGCAGAAAATCTCTATTATATGTATACTTATTTCCTTTTCATTTTTTCGTTGAATTTTATTCCAAGTACTTTAATCATTTGTTTATTTATTTTGACACGCTAAAATAAAAAAATAAACAGCGGATATAGGTAACTTGTGCAAGATTGATATGTCCCTTGCAGAATGGACATAACCAATTTTATTGAACCTTCCAGAGCACTCATTTTTAATGAACTCAAGTATTGAAATAGTTACATTAGGAAATAGTTTTTCAAAACTGTTTTTGTTAGTTAAGTGTTATTTATCTGTATAGGTATCGATGGCTAAGTTATGCTGAAGGGCATTTGATAGTATTTCATAAGGGGAAATGCGTTTACTGTAGCATTTGTCCATCACCAGTGCAACAGCTTCTTTCTTGACTGTTTCAGAGAATATTCAAATAAACATATCAAACTTCCTTTTTTCTGGGCATATTGAAATTTCGAAGTGTTTATAAATATTACTACATTTAGCATTTTTATATAAAAAGAAACAATCAGAAAAAAATATTTGAAACAAAATAGGTCTGAAAGGGAAATATTTATGTGATATTTTTTAGCTATAATCGTCCTAATTCCATTCAAGCATCCAATTTAATGCAATGCATATTTTCTCCTTTTTTATATAAAAGTGCCATGGGAGCAAAGACAAGCGAATTATATAAATACATGCATGTGCTCATTTAAAAGTACATTGGTGTAGTAAAAATGAATATTTCTGATATACAACACCCATTAGTGAAAACCAAGTTATGTTTTGACATCCTAAACATGAGTAAAATAATTTTAAAGCAAATTTTAAATCTTTAGATCAAGCACGTGTCTTAAAAAAAAAAATGCGGTCAAATATATATATAGTATATATATACAATTTTTTTTAATATAAAAAATTGATGTTTTTTTTTTAATGGCATTCTTTTTTTTATTATTCTCTTCATATGTTTCTGTAATGCTTTTTTTTAATACTCAGCTGTACCTTTAAAAAAATTTACATTTTTTAATTCGCATATTTTTATAATACCATTAAAATACTTTCTTTCAACGCAGTCTTCATATATTTATGTGTATCTTTAAAAGCAATTAGATGTTTATTTTTAGTTTAGTGTAACATTTAGTTTTTTGTACGGGTATAATCTGCAAAGTTTTTTGATGTTAACGAAAACTTTTCTAATAATGAAGTTTTTTTTTTAAACCATGTGTCTAATATTTAGGATATAAAAACACAACACAATTTTGTTAATAGAAACCACTTATCGAAATCATTTTACGGCCGACCCTAATGTACATGTCTTAAAATGCATGTATTTTAAATGGAAATTTAAATGACCTAATAGTTAAGATGAGAGTGTAGTTGGAGTATGCAGGATAGTTTTTGCGCGTAGTGTACAAAACTATTAAAATTGTTATAAAGCTGAGATTGAAATACGAAAAATTGTTATTTCAATTAAAACGTGGTATTTTTTCATCTCTATCATGTAAGAAAAATAATTGATATTAAATTACAAAGAATGTATGCAAATATTTTTGGGAAGAAACATACGCTCAAAGTGCGGTTGTTATAGATCTCATAACGTGCACGCACGTCTGTTACTTCTATACTTAACGCTCGAAACTTAAATTTCGTACGGAAGCTCACATTTCACGAAGCAACAATTTTTCTGAGATAAAAATAATGTTAAAAATGTATGTGATAAAAGAGATACATGAGGTTGTAAGTTGACTATTTAAAGCTTTGAGTAAATCGCGTCTAAATTTCCGGTAGGCTTTCATTGAAAAGTTTTTCTAAGTCATGCTGTACAAAAGCACCTTCTAGGACTACTAGTACTATATTTTGCCCCAACACAGATGAGAGATTCACCTACCATTTGTACTGGTTATCTCCAATTTTTTTTAATTTTGTCGCTTACATCCCTTTGCTTCTCACTGCCTCACATGAGTTTTTTTTTCTGTTCTTTCTTTGCTAGATGAATTATAACGCTTTCTAAGTTTCTGAATTACAGCGCTATTCCAACCAATGCTACCGTTGCGTATTTTATATTTTACTCCTATTGCGCAAAAAGAAATATAACAAAAAAAAATTGTAATTATTTTTTAAAAAAATTACAACTATGAATAGTTACATTTTTCATTTTTCTCGCTCTTCCTTCCTTTTCGAGTCTTGTTAACATACCATTATTCCATAACTGGTCAGAACTTTTACTATGGCTTTTTCAATCTTTACGTATTTTATTATAAAATAAGCCCTACACAAGAGAAATTTAAAAATATACCCTCAATTTTCATATCAAATTTTTGTACTACCATATAGAAATTTGTTAATGATAGCTGATAGTGTTTATTGCATGATAACCCTATTACGACTGAAATAGCTGTTTTTTTTTAAATCTTACACAATTTTGATTTGTTGAAGTGGTATGAAATACTTGATTCATGAAGTACTCTAAAGAAAATATTGGTGTTATTATGAATACCTCGTTGTAAGAAGAATAAGAAATAAAGAAATAAAACTGTACATACTCGCAGCGATTATTAAAGTGTTTTGATTTAATCATTACCTTCCAATATGGCAATTAAAATTACCCGAATTTTTGTAATCGAAAATGTCAAATGAGAATGCAAAGTGACAAGGAAATCTGGAGTTTCGTTCTTGAAAGTCCAACGTTCTTATCTGTTTAGTAATTGATGGTTATTGATTGGCTTTTCATCCAATCAGTGAGCACACGAGGATGGGTGATATCACTGGAGTGTCCTCTCCGCGCGGGAGAGGTTAAATACTGCTTCGGACTAATTGGTAAGGCGACACGCCGCTGTGATTAACTTTATGGAGAAGCCATTTTTCATGCGAGATTGGGTGTCGTTTGTCTGGCAAGAGCAGGAGAGGGTGTAATGTCGAATTCCTTTGCCGGGCAAGGCTTGAAAGCAAAGAATTGGTGCAATTCTTTGTAATGTTTTATACGTAAATTTTTCTCAAGAGGAGTAAAGTTTTGTGCAAGCAAGTGGTAGGTTTTTAACAGATTAGGCAACTTGTATAAGACAAGCACAAAAGCACTAATAAATCAAAACATAAACTAAATTTAATTTCAATTTTAATGGTAAAATAATCAGTAAAGTTACTTCATTGTTTAAAAAGTATAGTACAGTGAAACCTGTGTAAGTTGACCACTTAGGGTGCACTACTTTAGTGGTCAACTTACAAAGGTTGATTTATATGATAAGGGCTAATCTCGTGCCTGAAAAAAGCGGTCAACTTAGACAGGTGGTCAACTTATAAGGGTGGTCAACTCGCCAGGTTTTACTGTATCAGGCAAATATGAATAACATTAGGTTGATGCAGACAACGCTGGAGAACATACATAATAGGGCGTTTAAGGACAGGTGCATTCAATATAAGCATACAGTAAAAAACTTGCATAATTCATACATTTGCATGTGTGTGTATTGTGCTAATATATGAAAGTCTGAATCTTTTTGTAGAACATTTGCGATGAATCTATATTGGAGTTTTAATATTATGGAGGTGTTGAAATGAAGGTACTAGGAAACTTTTGTCGTTATCTCCTTGAGCTAAACATGTTTCCAAAGGTGGTTTCAAATGTGTCATAATGTGGATGATCAGAATTATAGATCTACAGAAGAAACTAAATAGCAAGTACATGGTTAAAATAAACATTTTTAAACTGATGACTTGGATCAAGGAAAGCTTAAAAAACGAGGGGAATTTTCAAGCACTATACAGTCAAATCAAAAACTTAACTACAATAAAAACAACTTATACATATGTGGTCAAAACTTTGTCAAACAGTATTATCTCAGCAAAATTCTAGTATGACGTTCTTAAATGCATTTAAAATGTGTTCTTTGATTACAGTAATGTTTGAATGGTTTAAGAACAAATGTTTTATAAATCACACTCATTTTAAAAATAAAAATAAAATAAATAAATGCTTTAAAAACGTTCTCGAAGGGGGAGATAAAATTTTATATAGTTGTTACAAAACATCAATTTTACTTCATATTTATAATATATATTTTCCCAACTCTCTAATTGTTTTAAACTGCATCTGTACAAATGTGTGGATGGAGAAGGCACTTAAGAGAGAAAATATGAACTACAGGATAGTTGCTCATATTCAATCTCACGCTTCTTAATATTATGTATTTCAATTGACTGCTTATGCACATTTGATTTAAGTAGTATAAAATACACTTTTTTAAGATTAAAAAAAACAAACAAAAGTTTTCTTAAATTTCATAAGTATAAACCGAGAAAGTCTGAAATATTAAGTATATTTTCGTTTTTAAAAAGTTTAGTAAAAAGCTGACCCAATCTATAGCACATACATTGTATTCTAACATGGATAACTTTCGAAATTTGGCTTTAAATTCAACTTGGTAGGGGGGGGGGTATGCACCCAGTATACATTTTAAATACATTCTTAGCAAAACAAAAGCCCTATTTTTAAATCGTTTTAGTTATTATGTTTGGGTACAAGAACAGGCAGGATTTCCATTGCATGACCCAGATTTTAAGCCTCGTACAATATCTGGAAACCGAAACTAAAATGGTCAATAGTTATAATTATAGGTTTTAATCAATAATAAATCCCCATTCGATGCATTTAGTATGTTGCTGTACCTTTTTTTAAATTAAAAAGCATATCCGTTTTTCCTTACTTGATGTTAATTACTTAAATTACCTCAAATACCATATCTCTTTTGCAAACACAAGCCATTCTAAATGGACATCGATTATTTAATCTAAAGAGTTATTTCCCCTTCTTAAAGGGATAGACTTGGGTTCTCAGAACATCATAGGCAGTTCCAAAATGTGAGAAATGAGCTAAGCTAACGATATTTCAATTAATTATACCCCCCCTCCCGCTATTCTTGATAAATGGTTGGTAACTGCGTGGGTTCAAGTCCGAGATAATGCATTTTCTCTGATAATATATGTCTCACGCTAAAATTTACTAATTTGTCTTGTAGATATTACTTTGGCAATGGTTTGTTTTAATCTATGTGAAATGCATTGTGTTTATTCGGTGTAAAATATCAACACTAACGGTTTATATATACGTGCACTTAATATATCATGCCGAAATGCCGTCACCATAAAGTAATCAGGACAATAATAGATATTATTTCATTGCGTATCGTATTTAGTGTGCTATAACCGTTTATTATCTCTTAATGACTATTGTTAGGACTATACATTTATTTTATAATGATACTTTACGTGTATAGAAATTTAGGATAATCAACATATATTGTAATTAAGCATCTTTTCATCGTCAGAAGCTAATTTCTTTAAATTGGATTTCAGTTTTCAGAGTTATGTAAACATGCACTCACTATCTGTAGCAAGCTCTCAAGGCAAAACTAGAAGGAAACGTAATCTAGACTACTTGCTGAAGGCATTCGTGTAGAATTTAACGGAAGTATATGTGGAAACAAAATGACACTTGAGCTAATTCGTAGATTCCAGATCTAGAAAGCATTGAGGGTATATTAAAGCTTTGCGTAAACTCTAAAAATAATTCGTTCATTGTTGTTTGAGATATAATATTGTTACGCGTTCGGTGCAACTTCACACTTTCTTTGAATGACGACACAGTTCTTGAGAAAAACACTGGAGATTTATTTACAACTATGTACAAGAAGTATCGTTAACAACTGCTAAATTCACCATAGCAATTAGGTAAATATCAATTAACCCTGTGTACTCAACGGTTACACACGTATTTACATCCAACGCAAAAACACAGCGAAATGCTTCACAATAAACAGAGCAACGCTCAGACGAATCTCAGACAGCTAAAAGCATAACTGACTTTATAACGCGCGGAGGCTATTTATAAATCCTAGAGAAGTTTCGACAAATTTCGAAATGCTTCTCGTATTTTCTTTTTATTCCATTCACAAATATTATTCGGGGACCATATACTTCAGTCGAATGTTAGGGGGTTGTATGTACAGTGCAAAAAAAAAAACTATTTACAGGTTACTAAGATAATTTTAGATGAAAAATTATGGAATAAACGCCAAATTTAGCTAGATTACAACAAATTAATCATAAGAATAATTATAATTTACAGAATTTGTAAAAATATGGCAGCAAAAAATGCAAGATGGCTATTTGCTACAGTGAAATAATTTTGCGTCTTGAGGAATAGTGCAGCTTATTCAATTTCTGCTAGAACATTTTCATTCGGTGTTTCAGAATGAGTGTGAGACCAACTTATAAAACTGAAGACATTGGGACAGACATGTACACATATGAAACATTATTGTTTCAGTTAACTATTTTTTAAAATAATCTATGTACAGCATTTCAAATTTCGTTGTCAATTGGGATTGCTGTACATTTCTTTTTATTTAACCCCACTAAAAATCCTGACTCAGCAGTGTAAACGCTAACCAATGAAACAAAATGATTACAGATATCGAATAAACTGTTTCTATTATCATGTGCCTAATGCCACAGTTTTTGGTAATACAGTCGATTCCAGTTAATTAGAACAAATTGGGACGGGACCTTATTGGTCCTAGATACCGGCTGGTCCGATTGAGCGAACAGGACCTGTGTAGCTTGACCGAACTGCTATACACAAAACGTATAAATGCCCTTATGATTATTGTGAGCCCCATATGTATGGTAAGCGTACAAAGAAGGAAAAATGCTGTTTGCGAATTTTTTCCATTGCAAATAAATTAAAGTAAAGCGAATAACATTCTTGCACTTGTCTCAGACCGATACGGTTTTGGTCTTCCTTTCAGTCAGTATCGATTCAATTCAACAACCAGAAGTAACTAAAAATTTGAGAGTGAAAAAATAAGTGCTAAAAAGTACCAACCAGTTATTAAAAAAATCCGGTGAAATGTAAATTACATTATTTTACAACTAAATTGGAAAAATTTGATATTTCACTGAAATTTTGATTTTTGCTGGAACAGTGACGCCATAAAACGGCAGTTTTGTTAATCGTTTTTTTTCCTGTAAATATTGACGGGTTTAAATGAAAGTTACAGTGAACAATTATTAATTTGTATTACACTAAGTATTAAGTTCGTTTGCCCGCTTGAAACTCGCTTCATGTGGGCGATTTTTATTATTTTTTTTTCTAATTTTTACTTCTGTTCCTTGGTCCGATTAAACGAAATTTTAGTCCCAAAAAGCGAAGAATATTAGGTTTGTGTCATGGGATTTTTTTGGTTCTTTTTTAAGATTTTGTCCGAAAAAGCGGCTGATCCAATTAACCGGCGGTAACATTAAGATGATTCCACTGTATTTTGAAAAATTTTAAATTTAAGTTATGCTTGAGTTACTAGCATTGAGTTGCTCAAGTTGATGCATTTAATAGTCAATCAAACTGTTTTCTGTCATGGAATGAATAATGTACTAAACATATGTATCAATATACTTAAAGTACAGATGAAATATTTTGTATAGTTGTAAGTTCAATATGTCTTTTGCAAAATAAAAGTATTTAAAGTGGAGTCAATTCATCTTCTGTATACGTTGACTCTAACTTCTACGGATTAGAACTTCTCAAACCAAAGAATAACGAACGCAATGATACATAGTCTGAACTGCTGATAAAGATGCGTTTGGAATAGACATTAATCATCAACAAAACTTGGCTTCCATTTTTGAATGATCTTTGATTTCACATTCGACATTTAAAAAAATCAGCAGAATACTTTTAGATCCGTCCCTTTATGGAAACGCTACGAAATAATCATTTTCAGAGAAAAAAGGAAACAGAAACGTAATAGTGAAAAAAATCCTGAATTGAAAAGTCTTCCGTAAATATGTCTGATAAAGACATTTTAAAATTCATGTTTCATCTGGGTAGCATATTTATATGATGGAAAATCGATCCGCTTAAAAGTTCCATATATTCTGTTTCATGGAAGAAATGAAAACATTCGAGGTCTTTCGAGAAAAAAGGCAAACCGTAAAAGTCAATTATTCTAGTTCTTTAGTCTATCTTTCTCAGAAGGAAAGATTTGTAGATAATGGTTCGTCTGCTTTTAAACAACGCAGTTCAGTAATTTTATTTTGACTTTGAGTTTTTGAAATAACATATTTGTTTCGATTAATGAAGTTTAAAAATAATATGTTGTGCTTTAACGTTTTTCATGGAGAAAAAATATTTTTGTTCAATAAAAGCAAGAAAAAATATTTTTATTAGCCTTCGACTGTGCGAAAACTAGTTAGGGATTTTTCTATTTAAGGAAAGCATGTTTCATCTGGGTAGCTGAGTAGTATATATCTTTCAAACATTTAAATATATATACATTAGAGTGGGTCAAAAAAATCGAATTTTTGCAGAGCATTTAGCTTTCGTGCGGAAAATTTGTGACTCTATAACACTAATTACTTTGTGAATTTTCGTGACTCGAAGTTAATGTCTTCTGCTCTGGCAAGAGATTGAATTTTTGAGATGTTTAGAAAAACATCAAATTAAGAGAAAATTTACGAAATATTTTAAATTACTCTGAACTTTAAGCCTTACTGCGGCGACAAATTCGACACAAATACTGTTGTTCAGTAGGGGAGACCGGGGCAGGTTTTCGCGCTTTTTTAAAATTATTATTTTTATTGTTTATTTATTTACTTAAGTTTGAAAAACTGTACTACACCTTTCAGAGAAACCTTGGCTTCAACGTGGAATTACTTGCATCAATTAATTAAGCTTTGTTTTACAGAAAAATAGTTTTAAGTGTCGTTATGTCACGTGCGAAAATGTGCCCCGTGGCCGGGGCATGTTTTCGCATACCTTATTAATAGACAGGGGAAAGTTTTCGCATGCACTTATATCAATATAATTTAGGAAATCAAACAAAATATTTTCAAGGTAAGTTATTTATTGATTTTCAGTAAGTATACATTGAAAAAAGCTCATCACCAACTTGGCTACTTAATAATTTTAATACATGTAGGACTGTTAAAAACACTAAACGTCATCGTCACTGTCACAATTAATGCATACAAAGAACATAGGGTTTTCTTTGACGCAAGACTCGTGGGCCCGTCTTTTGCAACGAGTGCACTTTACCCATATCTCTTTAGCCTTAGATTTACTGTACAATTCTATGCAGTAAATGCAAACACAGTCTTCTTCCTCTTCATCATTTGATTCTTCATTTTCTTCGGTCTTGTTAGGTTTTCCAATTTGTCTCTTAAATAAACTTTTTTAAATATTTTTCTTATCTTTCTTTTCATTCTCATTTTTCATTTGTTTTCTCTGCTTAGCTTATTGCTGCTTTAGTCTAAGCTGCTCTTTGACCGGAGTGTCGGTCAAAATGGTCGACTTTCTCTTCTTTCTTCCTTTGCCGGTCTGTTTTCTCGGACCTGCTTTTTTCAGAGGTCTCACTTCTTCTGGGGTACTACACTTTTACTACACTTTTCACAATTCTTCCTTCTTTTACTTTGTTGACAGCTTCTACCATAGTCTCTATGGTGTACTTGCCTCTCTCAGACTTCTTTTTGTAGTGTCGTACTACGACAAATCTGAATACCCAACACACAGATCAACATCGTCATAATAATCAAGTCATTTTGTGAACATATCAGTTTAATGCTATTTTTATAAACACTTAGGCCTATTTTGTTTCAACATGTATCGCTCATCAATGATTGAGATTGTGATTTATTTTTTGTCTGTTTTTTTGTTTAAAAATATAAGTTATCAAATAAGAAGCTTACCTTTTCATGTGTATTTAACTATTTATGCTTAATTTAAGAGTAAATAATATAATAAACATCGATAAACAGTAGCGATCAAAGGGGGCGGGGCATATTTCCGATTCGACGGGGCACGTTTTCGATGCGAAAATATGCCCCGCTTGGTGTTCGAAAACGTGCCCCGTCGCCATGTTTTTCCTTAAACTTCACGCAGACGATCAAAAAAAGTATTTTATGGACAAACTATCACATCACAGGTAGCTCCTAAATGTGCTCTTTCGAAACCTTACAACAGACAAAACTTAACTTAAGACGTATATGTTTTATTTTAGTTTAAATGAGGTCATCAAAATTTACTTACCTGTATAAGAACAAGTGAAACTGACGTTACGCAGCGATGTGAACAGCCATCCAACTGAAACCCTCGTCGTTGTCGTCTAGTGGCGCAGCCTTTGAAATAGTCTGGTCGGTGCTTCGCTCTACCGACTCTTTAACGAGTTAAAGTCAAATTGAAAACGTGCCCCGCGCGAAAATCTTCCCCGGTCTCCCCTACTTACATTTTTTATAGCCTCCATATCCAAACCCAGAAGAGTGTTGTCATTTTATCAAATTTGACCACCGGATTTTTTTCGCAAGGCGTAAGAAGCTGTCCGATAGCTCCAGGTCATGAATGTAGTCCCTTTGTGCAACCGTCAATTTCCAGAATAAGATGCCTCTGTGGCAACTCATTAGCATGCAGCAGACATATGTTCCATTTCAAAGGTCTTTTGACATACATGTCTCAAGTAAACGAATTACACTACCTTTCCATCCCGTATTTACATTTGTTCCGTCGCATCTAATAACCGATAAGTTGATAAAGCTCATATTATACTTTTTTGCAAAGACTTGCCATACCTTGCGAAATTTCTTTTGCACTTTCGCCAGCCGTAAGCAATATATGACAGACGTACTTGCTACCGAGAAACTTTTCTTTACCTTAAGATTGACATTGGACACAAGAGATGACCTCTTTATAACTGCTTACTCCCAGGTGTGGAGGAGTAGCATTGCAGCATTTTCTGTCAAGGGGTTGCATCTCTATTTAAGAGGTGGCGAAAGCAAGTCGTTAAGTCGAGAGAAAAAAAAATGGCTTGAGGAAAGGAAGAATTATTTGCTTTTAATTTGGTCAGTTAAAGGACTTCAGAGGATTTACATTTTTTTAATACTTAAGAGCTCTATTTGTCAAAATAGTAGTAAAATAATCTTAGGAATAATAAAAGCAATTGAGCGCCGTTTATTAACCAGGAGAAACAATTGGAACCGTACATTAAAAAACTAGCTTGCATCTATTTTTATTTGAGTGTGAGCATTTGAGTGTGTGTTAACGAAACAATGTCGCATAAAATTGATTGAATTTTCACTGTATATTCTAAGTAACGCATTACGTAACATTTTAAAATTAGTACTTATTTTGAAACTACTTTTGAAACTGTTGTTGCTATGTTTTTTTCATTTTTTCCATGTTTCAGTCTTAAAAGAGAGCAGCTAAATGTTCTACAAAACGTATAAAAGTCATTGAGGATTACAATTCATTCACTGACTGATACTTCTACTGTTTGCTGGAAAAAGTTTCAAATTTATTTATTTTTCGGACCCTCCCCTCACTGTAAAAACGATTCAGAAACGTTCCTGGAAAATAATAGGCAGCTGATGTGCCCAATTTCAACCAGTAACATATCTTACAAAAACCAGGAACGTTTTCCGATACAAGTGAGTAACCTTCCTGAAATGCTGTTAAATATCCCCTGTTGAAGCCAGTAATGAACCTTCTACAAAAATTAAATAGGTTTAATGTATTTGATTAGAACCTTCCTGGTTTACCGAGAAGGGTCCAGAAGCATTACCGCGACCATGGCCAAAGCTGCGCGAATAATTGCAAGCAAGAACCAACCATATTTCTTGCCTGCAATTCCTGTCTCGCAAGGCTGCAGCTATCCAGTGACTTATTTGCTCCCATTGGGAGTTCAGTCAATCTGGACGGACCGTAATCAATTTGAAGCCGATACACCTTATAAATATGCTCAGTCATTCTTTAAACTGGTAGCAAAAAATATTTTTTAAACCAGTGAAAGTCTGCATTCGTGCATCTTTTAGCAATTCAGGAAAAATTTTTGCGAAGATACTTGATTTTGCGGGGAAATAGGTGAAAACCTCTGAAATCCCGAAACGTTCCACGGAGATAACCATTAACGTTTCGGAATTTTTTTTACAGTGCTCCCTTTTTTTCTTCAAAAAACGTACAGTTATGCCCTTTTTTTCAATTTTTCAAGTCCAAATAGCGCCGGATAAATATTAAACAAATTTAGCGCAATTTTTTGAGGGTGATAACAGACTCGTATAGCAACTTTTCCACACTATCCAAACAAGGATTTAAAAAAAAAAAAAGTTTTTTCGGTTCACCTTATTCTAAAATCCATTTTAGCAAAAAAAAAAAAAAAATCCGGTTATGAGAATCATAGAATATTGTCTATACTTGTTTTTAAAAAAAAAATAATAAAAAAAAAAAAAAAAAAAAAAAACGAGAAGCATGTAAAATGGAAAATGTACTGCAATTTTACAATAAATGTTTTCTGTAAATGTAAAAAATCTTTAACAATTTGGGTATAATATTCTAAGCGTATAAATAAAGTTCACTTGCCTTCGATATTTTATGCGTTTAACTTAAAGAAAAAAAAAACATGTTTCCGTGTTTTCGTTTTCCTGCAAATTCCATTACTGTACGTTTCGAAAATTACTGAGAAAACTCAAGTTTTGAATTTATTTTAGCAGCCTTTATTATAGCAGGGCTTAGACCTGCAAAGATAAATTACGTGGTAATGCATTATTGGCGTAGTACTTTTTTCGGAAAAGGCTCCAAAGAAAGACTTAGGAGCTGTGATGCATGAACGAGTGACCGTTGTTTTGCTAATAAATATCAGCTTAGAAACGTGACATGAATCCCGTAACAAATGGAAGGTGAAATCCGATTTATTGCAGAGTTGTTTCGTTGTTGGGAACACACAGTATAAACTAAGGGATAAACACGATCTGTTTTGTGTTGCCAAAAAGTGCTAAAATGATTTTATTCCTACGTTTTATTATTATGAATAGCTTTTGACAATATTACGTTACAAATAAGTGCATACGTTTTTTCGTTTATTCCGATTATACGATATTTGTTTGTAAGGCTTTTCTAAAGTGAAAAAGAAATGAAGGGAAATGAGAATTTTGACATTTAAACATGAAGTGAATTCAAAATAGCATAGCGAAATACGTTTTTAGGATTAAGAAGAAATTTGAATTAAACTTAAATTTTTTTGATAAACATTTATTTAAGTGTATAGGCATTAAGTTGAAATGCTACTGCATTTTTAATGACTAAAAACTATGTCATGGAATCATTTATTCTATGCAAAAAGAAATAGCGTTCTTTAAACGCGTGTCAACCATCCCAATAAAAAACCAATCATAATACTATAATGAATTCAGCGAGAACTGACAGTGGAAGTGAACAAAGCAACATGACACTTGGCGATAGAGTCGTCTGATAGGCGATGGCATGGCGAAAACAGTGTCAATCAGATAAGCAAAATATTCCTGAGAATACTCGCCAATTCAGTGATTAATTCATTACTGTGGCATATGTTGGCACCAAACAGCAATCCTCTTCGTTTACTTCCTCTATCAGTTCTCCCTGAATGCGCTATAGTAAGAATTGGAAGAAATCAGGTGAAAATAACTTTATTAGGTTTCGTGGTAGTTATTTTTTTATACAATTAGTTTATTGTTGCACTTGCCTGAGCGCTGCCAGTGCAATGACGGGAGTAAAAAAAAATAGGAAAAGCTTTGAGAAAACACAACATGCACGTGTTTAGTGTTGCCAAAACTGCTTACTGCTTAGAAAGATATATATATATATATATATATATATATATATATATATATATATATATATATATATATATATATATACGAAAATGACGTAACACTAACAGATATAAACTTGAAGTTATTACTTATATTATTAAATTTCGATTTACAGATTTTAAAATTCCTGTTTCCTGCAGTTTTGATTACTTGTACAGAATATTTTGTACACATTATTGGTTTTAGATATCTTGCATACATTCATTTATTCTTATTTGCTTTTATATATTCCCTCATTAAAAATTATTTTAACATAGAGAACTAAAATTTGCGTATTGTTATATGAACACAACATGGGACAAGAAAGCTGTCGCCGCAATAAAAGTAAAAGTTTATTTTTGATGCATACAAACAGCGACAACACAAAAGGTGTTTGTATTCGTATTCTCTACGCACACCACTGGTTCTACATAATTTTATTACCACGGGGTTATGTTGTAAATCGCTTATTCATTGGCATTTTTATTTGGTCATTAAATTACCTTCCCTCATAAGGCCGTAGTTTGTTGATTACGCTGTGACGTAATTAGGAAACAATAAACCTTTTCGAGGCAGAACAGTGCCATATTTAAACCATTTATTTACGACAGGAGTATCCTGTTGGTATTGTAAACGATGTTGATTCCTTTCTTTAGTATACAGCAGTGGTTTTCAATTTGTGTCCCGTGGAATACTGCAGTTCCCGCTAAAATTTCTGGGAATTTCACAAATACAACAGAACTAAAAAAATAAAGTTCATTTTCTGGATAATGTTAACTATAAAAAATATAATGTAGAAAAATAACCAAAATGCGACAGCAATGATCAGTTGAGGTAGAAGTGTTTTTTTTTCTTTTTTTTTGTGAAGTAGTACAATCATAGAAAATTCCACAACTATAATCTAAGCGTACGCAAAACTTGTATCACGATTTTTTTTTTCCTTTACATTTGTTTTACGGTTAAATAAGAGGTGCCGTATTTATCTTACATAAATTAACTGTAACATGATTATCTACTAAAATAGTCCAGTCATTTGGTCGAAAAAATGGGGGCTACCTGGAAAGTTTTCCGGGAGTTTTGAAAATAGGTAATTTTATAGATTTTGATGTGCTTTTTTCGAATTTCCACTTTGCCACCTCGTATCTTTGCCGTCATATTGAATAAATGGCGTCTTAAAGCGGTATTTTGACGATATCTCCTTTCTGAATTATTTTGTGACAAAAAAAATCACATACAACATTAATTCATGTATTATATATATTAATTTTCATACAAAATTAAACAAGAAAAAAAATTCCTACAATTTATATCATAACATTTTTTTCTTTTTGCAAAATAATTTAGGCGTTCGAGCGCCGAAAAGTTATATAACAGCATTTTCGCGTAGATGTTTTTGATGGACCAGAAGTTACTCCGATTCATCGTCTTCAGTATCGTTTGAGATGCAGTAGCGGATGCAGGGGGGTGGGGTCATGGGATCCTCTACCCCCGCAACCCGCAACAGTATTTGAATGTTTTGCTCGAAAAAATAAAAAAAAATTGATCAAAACCGTAAAAAGTGCATACAAGGAGGGGGATCATGGGGGGGGGGGTCATGACCCCCCCCCCCCCATCAAAATCTGCGACAATACTTTGTAATCTGTTTTGAGGTTCATTGCATTAAAGTAGTGAACATGACTGCTTGAAAAAAAAAAAAAAAAAAAGCCGGACCAAAACCGCATAAGAAACAGTAAATAGTTTTCAAATTCTTTTTTTTTCGGGGGGGGGTGGTATTAACTGTCATTTATAATACATGTATTTAAAATATGTAGACAGTAAAATAGCTTTTCTTGAGACAGTTAGTCTGCGGCGCTGTGTTCAGGAGCCAGTATAATGAAGAGCAACCAAGAAGTGTCTGACGCCCGATCGATTTTTTTTTGCAACAAATTTAATCAACGATAGTTGATTAAATATGTCGTATGGTTAAAACTGTATCCAAAGCTGCAGGCATCGCTTCAATTGATAAAACCTTTGAGTGTGTAACTGTTTTATTTTATGTAAAGTCTCTGTAGATTACAATTTCTTTCTGTTGTAATTTTTAGATAGTTTCGTTTTTAGCCGTGCTGAGTTTATTTTTAAATGTGCTGTAAATAGTTAATTAGTTTAAATCATCGTTTTGGATTTAGTTTCGTGCAGGAAATGTAAAATTCGAGTGTCGTGTTAGCGCAAAACCTCATTATACCAAGGGTCTCGTAAACTACCCCACCGTATTAGACGGAAACCCTGTCAAAAAAAAAAAAAAAACCAGGTTTGTTAGAAAAAACTACATATAACAGGGGTTCACAATTTATTCCGACTCACGGCACTCTTTGACGAATTAAATTTTTTTCTTGGCACTCTAATCTACTTCAATTATACACGCATATTGAAAATATGAACAGCTCGCAGCACCCTCCTTGCGGCACCCACTTTGGTAACCCCTGACCTATTACAAAAACGCTGAGTGCCAAAGCAATATAGTCTCTTTTTTTGGTCTGTTGAAAAAACTGATACCCCCCCCCCCCCCGATGGAAACATATCTGGAGTTCCTTTATCAGACTCTGAGACTGCGACGTCTTCGTCAACTTCCAATATTCACAATTGGAATTAATCAGTCGGACAGTAATTTATCAAATCCGAATTATATTTAAAGAATATTTAATTTTTTTATTAGATTTTCGCCGCATGTTTTACTTTTATTTTAAGCGTTGTTTTACTATTATTTTAAATGATGTTATTTTTCTGCATACAAGATGGATGTGTCGAGTATAAAGCAAATTTATAATCTAAGATGAATATGTGTCTAGTACTATACAAATATTTAATCAACCAGGGGTTTTGTGATCCGAAATTTCCGAATACTGAGTTGTCATTTCTGAAAATTTTCGGTTTACATTCTAAAACTGAAAAATTATTTTAAATGAAAACTCTTAAAATGATTTTTATCAATGATTTCGATGATTTTTGTAAGCATATTTGAAGAGTTTTTACAGGGGGTTACAGGTGTTGTTCGTAGAACAAATTTTTTGTACGTAAGACTACGTTCTTGAGCATGATGCCCATTAAAATTAAATCCTGTATCCGCCCCTGTTGAGACGTCATGCAATATCTTCGGTATCATCTGCGATGGGATCATCATATTCATCATGAGCTTCTTCGTTTTCTATTGCATCATTCGTTTGCTCGAAATCCGTCTCCGTTTCTTCCTCTTCACCGCCATCATGTGATGAACTTTGCGAATTCTCACAATTACCACCTGTACAATTAGAACATATAACGGGGCATTTTAACCCGTCTTTTCTGCATCCACAGGCTTATTGACATCCTTTTTTGCATTTGCAAGAAACAAGTCGTTGCAAGGATTGAGGAGCTGGGCATTCAAGCGTCATAACAGAGAAATTTACCAACTCTTATTTCTATTCCACCCCTACACACATACACAGCTCTGGGGTTTTTTCATTCGCACACCACTGCTAAATCTGGTGATAGGATCGAAAAGAATGTTGTCTTGCTGCTGCTTCTGTTGGAGGTAGCGACGAAATATTAAATTTACTTTTATATGCTGATTTTACAAAGCATTCATATCCGTAGGCGTTTAAAGTCATGTTTTTTTTGCTTTTTTTTACCTTTCACTTCACTGTAACCGTATAAGTCAAGAAGGAAGTGTTCTCCAGCTTTAGCAATGATCTCTGGATTAACATTTGGATTTTTGAAAGCTTTAATAGACTCGCTTAAATTTGGATTTTTTCGAAGTACATTAATAAACTTCGTTTTTCCTTGATTGAAAAGGGCACATGTTGTATCACAGCCACTAAAGGCATGTAAGAATAAAATATGATCTGCGGCTGTCTTACTGTCGTATACTGTCAGTTGTATATATTTGTTGCGAAATTTTTCCTTTTCCTGGTTTGAGCATATATATGTTTGATCGCTTAGATAGAGCTGTCAAAAGAATAAGAAGATCTACATCTTTGCTTACAACAATTACGTAGTATACTGATGACGCAGACTAAAATATTCTATTGAGTTCTACCGATTGAAATTTCAGAAAGGGAGAGAGGGGGAATCCACGTGGCGCCTGGTTGGAAGAGTCAATGTTTTAGTGCAGATAGGAAGAAATGACTGAAATGGAACTTGGCTTCTATATCGCTCCGTCGCTCATTTATACCACAAAAAGAATTTTAGTTTGTGGATTGTCGGTTCTTATGCAGTTGAATTGTGTTTATACTATATGCTTATTAATTAAACTCTGCGTTTTATCGATGTGTTATGATAACTAAACCTCGAGGTAGTGTGGGAATGACTTATTTTGCGATAACGCGTGTTAAATAATACTTTGCGGCGCTCGTACGTCTAAACTATTCATTTTACGAAAAAATTCTTTGGACATAAATTATAGGAAATTTTCTCTAGTTTAATTTTGTAAAATGTGTTTTTATCGTAAAATAAGTTAGAACGGAGATATCCTCAAAATACCGCTTTTAGAAGCCGTTTTTTCAATATGGCGGCGCGAACGGCAAAGATACGAGGTGGCAAAGTGGAAATTCGAAAAGAGCACATCAAAATCTATAAAATTACCAATTTTCAAAGCTCTTGGAAAACTTTCCGGGTAAAACTACCAGATGACTGGACTAAAAGTACAATTTAAAAATTCCCTTTTTATTGGTCGAATTGGGTTTCTGAAAAACCTGTCAATTTAAAGATTTCCATGACTCACATAACACTTGCTAGGTTATTATTTATGTTTTCTAAAATTTCAAAAAACTAGAAACTGCAACTAACAGCTTCCTTTTAGTTTTTAAATATATTAAACACATCTTGGATTTAAAATAAGTTACTGAAAATTAAATGCACTAAATTGATTTAAAATATGGGAAAAAAAACATAGTTGTAGTTAGTTAAACATGATAATGTGTCTCTTTCACCGGTGAACTTGCGGCATTGGTCCCACAGACTAGTGATATTTAGTTTGTGTTTGTCGGAATCCATTTTTGCAGTCTCGAACAAGTAGACCCCCATTAATTTCAACTGCTGATGAGTCAAGAAAGTTCTACAACAGGGGCGACATCAACGTATTGTTATACTTTACTTGAAATGATTTGTTTTTTGGTCGCATAATTTCTTTAATCGATAATATTATAGGCATAAATACGTTATTCACAACTAAATCCCTTATAGAAGCTCTAACAAGAAATTCCGTCCTAAACTAAACAGTAGGGTGGAGTGAAAAAAATCAAAGTCTGATAAACGTTAAGTAATAGTGCAGAAAAAATTTCCTTTTGTAGAGATATTTAGTCATGCGAAAGGATTTCGGCGTAAAAAAATATCTTGAGGGGTTGCCCCCGCCTTGAAATTGACCATTATTGCATAAAAACTGGAAAAAGTTACAATTTCATCAAAAATAAAAATGTGATGTAATATCACTTAAGAGTAGGCTTTTTGTGTATATTACACACCGCGTGTGATCATTTTAATAAAGAACTATATATTTTAAAGTTCCATACTTGCTTTGAATTTGACCAATATAGCCTCAAAACTGACCAACATCGTAAGGCTCCTTACTTTGAAAAAAAGTGTCAGAAGTCATTTTTTGTAAAAATGTGATCTCGTATTAATTAATCTTTACACAGACATCGAAAAAAAGTAATAAAACCATTTTTTACATAGATAAAGAAAAAGTTGATTTTCCCTTTAGCGCATAACAAAATGGAAAATTTACGCGTAATAAAGAACGTAAGCGCATAACTTTGATGCAAAATGTAAAATTGATGTGTGATAAAGAACATTGGGTAAGCATAAAAGTTTGAAAATAAATATGTAGCTTGCCACATCCACATAAGTCGCATCTTGAAGGAAAAGAAGTTGCTAAATAAATTTAATGATTTTTGAACTCTCAAACTCTAACCACATTTCACACAATAAAGCATAGTTTGGCTGGCAAGTCGAAATTATTATCTTGACTCCGAACAATCTTTGGCCTTAGCGATGCATTGTAGAATACTATTTCTAGATTCTAATCTAACTTTAGGAAATTCATCTCTCTTGGTTAGACAACAAACTGTGGTTGACACTTCTTTGCCAAATGTTACGCATCGTCTCATTCTTTTAGTATAACGTGAGGTTTTGTAAATCATACAAATCAGTAAGTACGCAATAAAGTACTATTTCTTTCAAAGTTTTATCTGAAATTCCTATTTCAGGTGTAGGATCCGAGTTTTCCCCAAAACCACCTGTCAATGAGCTTAAAGTAGTCTTTCAGCATCGAAATTGAAATCTGGAATTATAAATTTTTGTTGTGCAACCGAATTCTTCAACTTTGCCATCGTACTCTGACAGAAACCATGTTCTCAGATGACGTTTCGATCATCAACAATACTATGGCACTGGTTACTTTGAGAACCTAAAAGATATAACACTGGAGAATGCAGATGATCGCCATCAGAGAACTTGTTTTGTGTCGGATTACGAAGACAAATTCGAAGAATTTGACTGCGCATTGAAAATTTACAATTTCAGATTTCAATTTCGAAGCTAAGAGGCTTCCACGAGCTCATCGATAAGCAGAAGTGGGAAAACTTGGCTCCACCTTTCCAAAATGAGAATTTCAGATAAAACTTCGAAAGAAATGGTGCTTGTAATGTACTACAGAATTTTATGGTTATCAAAACCTCACATGTGATACTAAAGCGGTGAATCGATAGGTAAAATTACATGAAGAAGCGCTAGATATAGTTTGTTTTATAACCAAGACCTAAGGCTTTATTCGAGTCAAATTAGAATACATAAATACGTCACAATATAACACTAAGACCGAAAATTGGCAGTAGACAAATATTTTAACTCGCAAGCCAAACTATATTTTATATTAACCAACGTGATTAGTTTGAGGGCTCAAAAATCTTAAAATTTATTTAGCAACTTCTTTTGTTTCGAGGTGTTGGATTATTTCCGCTGTTTCAAGCTACATTTACATTTTCAAATTTTTACACTTTACCATTGTTCCCTATCGTAGTCAAATTTTACTCTTTTAGCTCAAGTTATTGACTAAGTGGAGAATTATCTTTTTTTTTACTGGATAAGAAATGCCTGTATTACTTACTTTTTCCGTATCTATGTAAGAATTAATCCATATGGAAGCAAATTTTTTTCAAATAATAACTTCTAATATTTTTTCCGCAATGTACGGAGCATCACGATGTTATTCAGATTTGACGCCAAATTCGTCAAATTCAAAGCATGTATGGGACTTAACATTATAGTTTAGTATGAAAATGATCTTATGCAGTGTGTTTGTAATCTACACAAAGCGCCTACTCTTAAGTGTTATTACATCAAATTTATCTAATTTTTATTTTTGATGAAACTATTGTAACTGTTTCCAGTTTTTATGCAATAATGGCCAACTTCAAGGCTCGGGCGACCCCTCAAGATATTTTTTCCTGTCGAAATTCTTTTGCATGATTAAATATCACGACAAAAATCAACTTTTTCTGCACTATTACTTAACATTTATCAGATTTTGATTTTTTTCACTCCACCCTACTGAACAGTCTACTTTCCCGTATACCAGCATCGAATGTATAGTATCTGATCATTATTATCTTAATTAACTAAGATTGCAAAGGATTTCAAACATACCGTTTCCAACATTTAAAGCTTATTTCTAGAAACAAAATATGCCTCTCTCTGATGAAATAAATACGAATCAGTAAAAACAAATAAAGTAGTATCATCCTTAAAACAATGCAACTAATAATGTATTTTTTTCTATAAAAAAACATAAATTGCTTTCGAGAATAAATAAATAAATAAATAAATAAAAAGAAATGAAAGTGCATTTTATTAAAACAAAACGAAAAAAAAAATCGTCTGCACACTTTTTTTTCTTTATGTTTAAAAATAAAGCACTGCAAAGATTATTTCATTTCCAGTTGCCAAACATTAAAATAAATAAATAAATACACTTTACAAAAATTAATAAAAAATAATAAAAAATCCTCTTAAGTGAATAATTTTCGTTTATAGTAGTTTGCATTTATCTTTCTATCTTTTAAAAAGTACTCCGAATTTCATTTTGTTTAAAGTTGCCGAAAATAAAATTAATTAATCAAAACATCAGAATGAAAATAAAACGAATAATCTCAAAACTCATTATTTTACAGAAAACCAATGTTCATTCATGATAAACTCTTGAGATTTTGAGAAACGATTATTTTTGAAAACATGCATAATAACCCATGGTAAAGAAGATAAGACGAGCATTAAAGGACCAGTGTGTGTTTTAGTTTCATTTCCAAGTAATGAACCTATTTCCCGTATGCTTCTGGCAGACACGGCACGTTCATGTAAGGGACGTGTCCATGGCCGAAAAGGAAATGAAAATGATAAGTTTTTTAAAGTCGTTGGATAGGAACGTGATTCCTGATGGTTCGTTGAAGGAGTGGTCTTTTTAGAAAAACTTTAGCAAAAAAACCTTCATTTACTCGAACAAAATTCAATGTTCAATTAAAGGATGTCATTTACTTTTGCTTAATTAAAAAACTGCACTTCTAATACGCGTAACTCTTCATTTTTACACGTCACCTTTGCAAATTGAAGAAACTGATTTAAGAAAAATCAGCTTAATTTGTTACGCTTTATTTGTATTTTTATTACCCATTTTGACAAGTAGTAATGCAGTTCTGTTTTACCACTAGAAAGTCAACGTAAGAAAGAACAGTCTCATCTAGTTTTTGCGTGCGAAGAATGTTTGTGTCTCTTTTGTTACTCTTACAGAATATTTAACCACATTCATTAAAAGTACGTGAGAGTATAAAAGGTAATCGTGATTTTTTCACTGCTTGTTCGGATTTAGGGTGATGTCTAAAAATATAAATAAAATAGGATAAATATTGCCCAAGATGCTGTTGAGTTTAAAGTGTTCTGGAAGATAACATTACTTGACTAATTTTCTGCACGTAATATGGATTTTTTTTCATTCAATGTACGTTATTTTCGTACAAATTAGGTAGATATTGTTTCCAATTGTGCAGAGTTGTAATCACAAAAAAAAAAAAATGTTATAATGATACGAAACCAAGTGTCATTTGTTTCAAGATAAATTGTTTCATTCGCACAAACTAATGTAAAAAAATCTTTAAAATGATTCCGTAAACGATCTCATTAATGTTGCACTTTCTTAGAATAGTACAAAACATTCCTTTTTTATTAAATATGAATCTGAAAAGGCAAAAATGATTATATTTGTCCTTAATTTCGTGACAATGGACTTTTTTGGGATTAATAGTTTTACAGCAGCATCTCTAGGAGTGTATTTTCAATTTCGATAATTTGAAGAAAATACGACGACAGAATTAAAGTTTATAAAGAACTTTATGTTCTTATTGAATTTTGAGTCCGGGCTTGTGGATTTTAATTGGATCATTTTCTCAAAAAATGCAGAATGTTAGGCCTCCTTCACAGCAGGCAACTTACAAGTTTCCCCACCCAAGTGTGAATCACCGATTGGAGTAAAAGTGTGCACATCGATAGAACACTTAAATATATTGAACCCGTATTTTTTTTAAATCGGCAACAAACTTTTATCTAGGTGAAATTTGCCCCTGAAAATTGTATAATTGGGATTAAGAGGTTACACAATATATTCTCTTTCTTTAATTTTAATTACAAATATTCAAATAATTATTGAAAATTTGAAAAAACTAAACAATCTAAAGTTGATGTGTTTCAGGATTTTTCTTAAAGTACTATTTATAGGGGAAAAACTATTTCTCGTAATCGTACCCAATCGCGGAGTAATATAAATTGCCTTCTTGACCACATCAGTTCCAATTTCAATAAATTTTCGCATGAAGGAAACATGTGTCAAGATGAGTAATCTTGCCAATATTTAGAATTTTTATTCTGAAAGTTGTGCAAAATATAGGCCTGTAAAAAATCTCAAAAATGCGCAAAAAAAGGCGTGTTTTTCTTACAAATGACTGTAACTTACCTACGTTTTACAGTAGAATAAAATTGAAAAACCATTGTAAAACTAAATAATAGATATTTATATTAATAGATTAAATGACTTTCTTACGATAAATTTAAGTTTCAAGGTCATTCACAGTGACAGGGTAAGATTGCGAGAAATGGTTTACTCCTATAAATAGTATATTCAGAAAAATCCGGATACGCGTTTAGGTTGGTAATTGTTTTTCAAATTTTCAATGGTTATTTGAATTTTTGGCATTAAAATTCAAAATAAAATAATATATTGTAAACTCTAAATCCCAACTATCTAGTATTTAATGGTGTATTTCACCCTTTAAAAGTGTTGCCGATAAAAAAAAAGTACTGTTCAATATTTTAAAGTGTTCTATCGATGTGCAAAGTTGTGTTCAAATCGGCAATTCACATTTGATTTGGGTTATTTGTTAGTAGAACCAATTTTCAAACAGACGGTTTTAAGGAAGTGTAACAAGTTGAAAAATTAAGGAATGTCCTGGGCATCCGGCATAAAACTCTTTCGACACTCCAGACGCATATGCTGCTACCATTATCATTCCGATAAGTTAAATCTACTAAAAGAACACTGCCAAGCGTTCGCTCTACACATCAGTGAGCTAGTTGAGTAAATTCCGTCAGTTAATAGAAATAATTAACTAATTATTTGTATACCGTGCGCTATTGTATACCCCTAGCTGTTTCGTTGAAAACATTAACGAAAGGTTTCCACTTTTGAAAAAAAAGTAATATAATACTGAAATATTGATATAAATAAGATAGATGCTTACGCAATAAAGTGTTCCTTAATATTGATGCTTAGAGAGGGTAAAGAATGTTCAAAAAGTGCTAGAACAATCCTTAAAAAAATCAGTTTTTTACAAAAAAAAAAAAAAAAGAAGTATTTTAAAACAAACGCAAATTCAAAAGCTAAACTAAAAAACTAAATTCAAAAGTTTTTACTTCTTAAACATAGTATAAACAAATAGAGAGTTCTTGCTTTGGATTGGAAGCAACTACGTTATTTTATTAATTTATTTATTAATATTATTTTCCAAGCCCAAAGTTTTATTAATTTCATACCAGTTTTTTTTTTCCTCCAAATCTCTCTCCTGAAGTTGCCACTTTTTCAAAGGTTTGTTTACATTTTCAGCTTTGTCTTTTATTTCAAACTCGTCACCTATTTTTGACTATCGTTGAATGTAACTTTATGAATGATTTTGATCCTATGAAAAGAAGAAATGAAGTAGGTATATTAAGAGAGCTTTTATTTATTTTGAATATGCTTCGTTTATTTCTCATTATATTTTTACGCGAAGAAGGCACTTATTTTTGTCTCATAACAATCTGTACAGTGAACTCTCTGTATTTGAACACTCTAATGTGAACACCCCAATATTCTGAACACACTTTGATGGGCCCGAGGAGCAAATGTGTATTAATTCTGTCTCTCTCTGTAATAACACACCTAAAATATGAAGACTTTTGATTTGTCCAATTAGAGTTCTGAATTAAAAAAAAAGTCTACTGTAATTGTTAAAATAGATTCAGTTACCTGGAGACTAAAAGATAACGATCATAAATAGATAAAAGAAAAGATAAAAAAATTTAAAAAAAATTCAACGAGTACATTTGTAATTAAGTTTTGCAAAAGAAAAAAAAATAAGAAAAGTTTATACACTGAAACTATATTGCATCATCGGAAATATTTATTGTATTCCTGAAAATGTTTAATGAAAGGAATGACTTACTCTTGATGTTAGCATATATTTATTTATCTTTCTTTTATGATACAAGTAAGGAAATTGGTTGTGACAGAGTAAAATACTTTCACATGTCTTGCATTTTTTTCTGAAACAAAGTCGCATTGAAAAAAAAGGTGTATTTTTCGAAGACAAATTTGAATATTTTAGGAGGGATGTTAAATGATGCAAATTACCATGAGCAAAAATGATAAAAAGTTAGAAAACTGATAATGTAGCGATTTTCGTTAGACGTGATATGAAAGCTATGATACCGCATACCACAAGTTATTAATGAGCTCTCTTTGATCATTAATTTCTTCGTTAGCAGAAAAAAAAATTTAATGATCAAGATATTTTTTTACAAGTGTTTTATTGCAAACGTAAGTTGTAAGTACAGTTTAAGTAGAAAATAAAAGAAAAAGCAAAAAAAAAAAAAAAAAGGAGGGGGGGAACCTTATTTTTATTTTTTTTCTGATTATGTCAATTATCTGAAGTAATTTTTATTTGTCGTTTAACATTTAATCCATGCAATTCTTCATAAACGAAACACACGCAAAAAAGAGATGAAAAATGTAATCATTGTAATTTAAATGACTTTTCAATGACAATTAAGTTTTCGTAATTAAATTGAAATGCTTAAACAACAGGTTTTTTGCTTGAAAACATTTTTATGCTACGTGTTTTTTCAGATGCAAAGAAATAATTAGGTAAAAACATCGCAATGACACCGTCAGAAATCTATTTTTACTGAGTTAATTAGAGAGGTTTTTCTCTCGAATATACTGTTTATAAGATAATGTACAACCTGCTCCAAAAATGTAGCATCAAATATAAAACATAATTCATAGTAACAATAAGAGCTGGGAACTTTTTATTTCAGGTGTGTATAAAAATAAACAGAGCATGAAACACCAATTTGGGTAAATTTATAAAAAAACACGTTTTTTGTTGAATGTATATAGAAAAACAGAAAATAATGTGTCCCGTAATTATAGACAACTTTTTAATTTCTGAACTATATTTAGGGTTCAAAAACACATTTAAAAATGTTAATACAAAATGGTGTTTCTGCCACCTTCATAGACATACCAATAATAATAATAATAATAATAATAATAATAATAATAATAATAATAATAATAATAAACAAATAAATAACTGAGATAAATAAATGCCTTTGTGCTGAACAGTAAAGTAAGACAAAGTTGTCTTTTCATCCATAAGCTCTTTATTTTTTGCATTGAAAAAGGCGTTCCCTGTAACGCCGAAACACGCGTCTGCTGTAATTTACAAATTTGTGCTTCTTCTAACGTTGTTTTGTCTTACTTTAAATAAATAAATGGTTTGCACACCTCTTTTTTTTCGTCCCCATATCTCGGCTTCATTTATGTTTTGAATATAGAGTTCTGAAATGTTCTACAGCTTGATATCAAGGTCGTAACATAAAATCACTATTTGAAGTTTAGTTTAAATCTAAGATTTAACGTAATATCAGCGATACATTTCGCATTTATCTCGTTCTTTACGACCTAAAAAGCGTGGTCTTGCCTATTATGAAAGAGGTAAACTGATGCACGAACACTGTTTAATTCGAACATATTTAACATATTACTGTCGATACGTATGACATATGGGATCTCCATCTTATTGTGTTTAGATATAACGTTTTTTTTTTTTTTTTGGAGAAGACGAACTACGGCTGAGATTAATTAAATAAAATTTAACGAGGTTTCTCTGCATTTAGTACATTTGTTAATAGTTGTCCCCTTTAACTTCAGCGTCACTTGTAGTAGAATACAGCTAGAATAGTAGCAATAAAATTAGTCAAATATAAAGACCCTGAAATATTTTTTCATGTGACACTAATTGCGATAAAAAGCGGTAATTTTTGATATTATTAAACTTGAGGTCATTTAATAATACATTGCACTGTATTTATGATATTATCACATCGTTTAGTTTGAACATGTATAAATCATTGCTGACGCTCTATGCAATTTTAAGTTAGGAAACAAAGATAATGTCAAAAGAGAATTATTTTGAAGAGTACCATAGAGCGAAGAACACTGGCGTCACTTTGAATTATTTTTTTGCCGAAAAGGAAAATCATCCAACGGAAAAGATTTCTCGCTTTCCGAACTCTTTTCTTTACAAAACTTTTACTCTTTCGAAAATGAGAAAGAAATACTGATATCATAACTTTTCAAAGAAATACGAAATAAAGTTCAGTGGGAAATTCCGTGACATTATTTCTTGTTCAACATCGATTGTACCAAATCCATGCTAAATGAAGATATCATTTTTTACTAGTTTCCAAACTACTTAGAAGAAACAAGTACTTTTTAATAATTTTAAAACTATTGGTCAGTAGATTTTCATTTAAAAAAGCAGAAAACGTATGTTATTCACTGAAAAATTCATTTGGATATTTAAAAAAAATGAATAAATAAAACAATTACAGCATATTTCTGTTTCTCCTTATCTACTTTTATGATGTCAAGGAAAAGATTGGGAACGAGTTATATTGCGTAACATTTAAATTTCAACGTCTTTCGATTATTTATTCAAAAACATGTTTTTAATCCGAGTGCATAGTAAGCGAAAAAACTCCAGTGTACAGTCCAGAATCTGTTTAGAAACACATAAGAGCTTTTTAGTAAAATATGTTTTTCTCAACAGCATGTAACGCTGGAAGAAATTGTTATCTATTTCTCAACGGTAGTTATATGGCTCTCTCGGGGGCCACAAGAAAAGTCAAGGGGGGCTCCAGAAATATTTTCAGAAAAAGAAAGCTATGAGCCTTTCGTAGGGGGCCATATTTAAACTATTTTGTATCGGTAAAATCTTCTAGAATAGGGAAAAATATTTTTTCCAATTTTTACTCCTTCTATAGCAAAGGTATAAATAGGAGAAAAATAATGTATATAAAACAAAATCGTAACACAAAGCACATGGCATTTATTAGTTTATTTTTTTTCAAACATTAATTAAAGAAAATAAATGATTTAATTAAAACTACTTTTATTAAAGAAAATGAATGATTTGATTGAAACCGCTTGCTTCAGAAAAAGTCATTTACGGTTTATCCGAGTTCATATTACTACATTGCTGTATTGTTTTTATAATATATTTCCAAATAATTTAAAATTTTCATAAAAATAAGTTTTCAATCGTAATCTTATTCGGTGCATTTTACGTTTTAGCCAATTATCTTTTAAAAGATTTTTATCGAACAGGTGGGTTTGGCTTTATCAAAAACGGCTTTAAATGAAAAACTTCACATCATTAAAAAAAAAAACTTTCTTTTTTAACCGTTGAATTGTGTTTATGTATAAACATATGAACATTAATACATACAGGATAATCTAATGTATTTTTACTAAAATCCAGCAACACCGGTGATAAAATATGTGTGTTAAAAAAATCAACGACATTAAGAAGATTCTAAGTATACACTTTATAGTTTTTTGTTCCATGGGTTAAAATGAAAGAAAAATCTTTGTACAGTTCAAACTGAAGAAGGTCCTTGATTTAGTGAACGGTCTTATTCAATTAACAAGTTCTGAAATTTTAAAGTGCATAGTTTTTCAGTTAAAATAAAAGATCTGCAAACGATTAAATTCTTCATGAAAATAATTATTGAGTTATAAATCTTTCATTTAATTATTAATTTTAGTAATCTGGATTTGTTTGTCAAAGGAAGAATGAAACATTTTATTTAATATGAAATTACGATTTAAGTTTCGAATTAATTTTCTTATAATGAAATGCCTTTGATCTTCATTAAAAAAAATATTCTTACCTTTTTATTTTTACAAGTTCGGTTTTTAAGTTTTGAGCAGGGATTTTATTTAAACACGGTTCTGTATTACACAATACATAAAATTTGAAAGTAAGTGATTAACTTATAATGTGCTTGCTATTTAAAACATCGAATGTGAAAGCTGACATAGTTTTCAGAGAATGCAACTATATTTATTTTTGTAGGAGGTATAGCTTTTCTTTTTACTGAAAAGATGTAATTTTTTTGGTTTAATTGTCTTTATTTCCAGTGAGATGAGGCTTTTTTTCACCGGAGTAATCGCGTATCTGGATATATTGGATGTAAATGATAATGTTTAAAATTCAGTAAAAATTGTTAAATATTTAATAGTAGAAAAAAATATATATTCTTATGAAAAATTACAACTGAGATCTAAGAAACCTAAGCTGCTAATGCTTGAAAAATACAATTTTTTTTAAGTTTGTGTAAAACGTTTAAAATTCGATTACTGCA
>NC_072731.1:205285247-205356525 GCF_026930045.1 Uloborus diversus
CTTTAAAAAATATAAATATGTACTCATAAACAATTAAAATTACTTTAATGTTTGCACATATCGTCGTCTTGGAGAAACAGTAAGATATCTAAGCCAAGATATAATAGTAAGATAACTTACTCTTGCTCTGAGGTGACGATAAATGTATATAAATTATGTTTGATTTTTTTAATGTTTTTTTTACGAAAGCTGTACTTAAGGAAGCCTATATTCATCCAAATATTTTCAATTTCTGCAATGTAAATTAAAATATTAACCGAATGTTTTTACACATATTTTTCAGAAAATGCAATTTTACAACTTTTCAATTGAGAAAATAGTTATTAGCTATATATTCAAAAAGGCAGAACGCACAAGTATTTTCTTTCTGTAGGAAACTATATATTTTACATATGATAATTATTATGAATTTAAAGTTATTTAAACATTTTGAATTCATCATTTCTCGTTACAGAATTTGTTTTTTTTACATGTTCTGGAAGATCATTTATTTTTATTTTCCCTAAATTTGTTCCTTACTAAAAATTCCTCTCTGACAGTGACATTAGTGAATAAAAACATAGCAAAACTTTGCAGGAAAAGACACATCTAAAGTAATAGAAAAACTAAAATGAAAGCAAGAAATAAATGTGATTACTGGACCACGGAGAGCAAGCACTGATGCAGAAGATGAGGATGCAGAGATCCTGAATTGAAATTATTTCTTTTTATAAGAATGCTGGACACCGCATCAAATACAGGATTTATTTCGTTTTTGTAACAGATTCTTTCTGTCAAAAACATCGGAAGTGATCACTTGACATCGCAGAGTAGGACGAGTAGATTGGGTGCCGTTGTTACAGCTTGAATGTAACATTTTCATTTGTTGTTTGGAAATATATGACGCACTTGAACTACAGGAAAATAGATTTTGCTAAACGAAAAAAAAAAAAACATTTGCTTTCAGATGTGAATTACTGGGTACGAATTGGTACAAATAAAAGATTGGAGAAATGTATATGATTAAGTAAATAATATGTGCCATTGTATCGACCAGTTTTTGCAAAATTGTTTGCAGGCGATCTTGAATAGAGGATGAGGAATGACTTATCAAAAAAGGTTATAATTATAAACTTTCTAAAAGTTAATCATACTCGAGTCAAGAAAGAAAAATGCTACTTTCGTGATACTGGATTTAAAGATCTGTTAAATTTCATGTTTTGTGAATAAAAAAGATTTAAAAAATAGTTTGACATAAAATAGCGTCCAGATTTTTTTTTTTGAAGCTATCTTTCAATCTACAATTAATTGAGCATGGTTTAGGAACGCTTCCATTCTCCAAAATTGTTTTTGTCATTTTTTATTTTTTGAACGATAAACTTAGCGAACTAGTTAAGTATTGAACGTTTAAAGGTTTATCTTGAAAAATAAGGTGGGAAAATATAAGGAATTACAGAAAGAGGTGCAAAGCTGTGAAGTTTATGTACATGAAATGAGAGCTTTCATTAAAACTCAGTTAAAGGTAACAAGAATGCTGTCCACGACTATACAAGCGAACTTTCTCCAGAAACCAACATACATTTTGTAGCATCAAACATTTTTATCGACTATTGTAACTTTCGACTAAGAAAGTTAGATACATTATTTCAAACATACTTTTTTCTCATGTAAATATTATCGGAAAATGCTTCTCACTTTTATTCAAATCTCATATTAGGTATTATTAAAACGATACTATTTTTGTATTTCATTCTCCTAAAGAGTTAGGAGCACCATTTCAGCCATTGGCAACCAATAATAGTTTTTAAAAGAATTCTTTTAAATCAAATGTATTTAAATAAAAACCTTTCTTTCGTACTAAATACAAAAAGTGAAACCCATTAAGAAAAATAATCGCTGAAAAGTACATTTTTTTAACTTAAATGGAAAAATAATTTAATGCATGAACATAGTTAAAGAGGCTCTTACTTTTAAGAAGATTACTTTAAAATTGCAATCATTAAATGCAATTATTTCTAACTCATTTCGGAAGAAAATATATTAGAATTGAAAATTTAAAATGAAAGTAATTTTTTTAAATCTCAAAAGGAATTTATGTATATGAAAAACTTCATTCGTAGTTATTTCTTTTGAGCGAAATTTTTGTTAAATTTACTATACTAACTGATAGGTCTACCGTCGTAATGATAAGGTGCATGAGAGATGTATTTAATTTTTTTATTTGTAGACTTCTTTTCATTTATTTTTTAAAACAGAGAACTCAACAACATATGGTTAGAAAAACAGTAATTTTGCCTTTTTTGTGATAAAAACATAATTATAATGTTATTGGTTCCTCGAACAAAAAAAATGAATTGTTCTATACAAAGGTATAGTGAATCGTTTTGAATAATGCATAAAAACACAGGCTACTTTTATAAAATTTGAACGCATTAGATCTAGGTTTCGCATAAAATCTTAGCTCTTGTAGATATAGATGGATAGGCATCGCGACCTAACTTTAAGATGTAGTTTCAACACCTTATGATTTATGAACATACTTTGATAAGTTGTACGTTGAATTTTAACGAAAATATTTTGAAATAAAATACAAAACTCTCAAATGTAAAGCTGATGCGTATATAGAAACAGCGTATGAAAACGGTTCTCATCATGGCATTCTAAAATTTCATAGCGGGTATAGGGAACATTTTCGGCTGGATGAACGTAAGGCGACTAACCTTAACTGCTAGTCTGACACAAGATTTGCCAAGATAGCTCTTATTCAAAACAAATTTACAGAAACTAATTGCGTTTAAAACATTTTTAATTTAATCTACGTAACCTGTGCTCACACATTTTTTTGCTGAAAATCTAAGTTATTAGTTATTTCCACAGTAACTATTTCCATTATATCGCAAACAGTAAAATATAGAAAACAATCCATGTTTTTCTGAAAAGGTTATTCCATGTATATTGTAATTTATTTGCGGAATTTTTCACATTTGTTTCTAACTGTCATGAAGTAAAATGTCTTCAAATATTTCCTTAATCAATTTCCATCATAGACATAAGACTGACAACTATCTTTAATGTAAGAACAGTTTCAAACTATATATGTAAAAAGTTAACAATAATTCATAATTATAAATGACACAGTGAGAAGCAAAGGGATGTACCTGCCAAAATTAAATATTTGGGTATAATCAGTATAAATAGTAGAGGAACTTATCCTCTGTTTTAAGGCAAGATATGGTACTAGTAGCCCTAGTAGGTGCTGCTATACATCATCATTTAGAACACAATTTCAATGAAAGCTGAATTTTAAACGCGTTTTATTCGAAGCTTTAAAAAGTCTACTAGCATATCTTTGCTTCTCACTTCCTTAAATGTAAAATAATAAAAAGTAGAAACAAGTAAGAAAAAAAGAGTCCCAAGAGGAGCCAATCCACACCCAATTGCATATTTTGCGTAAATTCTTAGGCTCACTTTTTTGCCGCAGACGTACAAACCGTATTCATATGTATGAGTTTCCAAGGTACGTTCGAAAATAAAACTTTCTTTCAAAATTATTATGAGTGGCATTTTTTTTTCATCCTAAACAAGAATAATATCCAAAGTCACAAGAAATTTTACTTCATTTCAAAGATTAACTTTTTATCAAAAGATTAAAGAAAATATCCACCCTTTCTCCGTTAGCATTTATATCTGACTCTAAACTTAGAATTTAAATAAATATTTGAAGAGCGAATAAAGTTTTGTATTGTTGTTTCTAAAACCAAAGATAGCATTATGTTTACATACTGAGGAAATATTAACGTTCTTTACGTTGATCATGTGTAATGTTTTCTTTGCAATTTCTATTCATGTCATAAAATAAATACTGGCTACTTCGATTATCGTTGATTTAGCTTTAATTATAATAGAGCTAGACTGAAAACTTAGGTTATCAGTACTAGGAATCTTCAGCTGTCAGCTCTACTGTTTTAAACAAAATACGTTAAATGTTTTAATATATCTTGTTCCACATCCCAAGTCGTTAATGGTATTTGCAAATTAAAATAAGAAACAAATATATGACACTGGAATGTCAAACAAATAATTTATCAACACTTGGGAAACGAAATTTCACAACGTTTGGATGAAATAGTATTCGTTTTTAAGGACGCAGCGCAGTCTCAGACTTGGTTAAAACTTGCATGATACTATCATTAGCATGACATACTTTATAATAAAACGATAGTAATTTTTTAGGTTTTCTTCAATATCATGTATTTGTCTAAAAATGAAGCTCAAGTTTGATGATAAATCCTTAAGTAACGTACAGTCAGACCTCTCTATAAGGTCACCCCGCGTATAAGGTTGAAAAAGGGTAACGCTTATAAGGTTACTTTTGCCTCACTCAGTTTGAGTGATTTTAAGTGGCACACGGACTCAATTCCAAAAAAATTCCCGTAGTACAAGGTCGAAAATCGGAGAAAATTATTGTTATTTATTTTTTTTACCAACGCTGTATAAAGGGCTGAGAATACAGAAGAAAGTTAAAATGTTCTGACATACGCAGAAGCGTTCAGAGCATAAACGTTATAATACATTTTTTCTTATTTCATCATAAGATAGACAACAAAAGAAAACTTTTAGAAACAACTAAACTTAGAAAACAAAGTGCAAAATATTTACGAAAATCCGTAACTGTTATGGATGATTTTAAGTAGGGTTAAATGTACATTAGTACTTCGCTTCAACATATGTGTACACATCTTTATTTCGAATAAAAAAATAATTTAAATAATTTTATAATTTCTTACAGATACCAGTAATTTAATTAATTTAAAAAGTTAAACTCAGTTTGAAATTATAATCTATAAAGCAAATGAGTTTGGAAGCATTTAGTTAAATAAAGAATGATACTGCTTATATACAATGCATATGAATCGGTTACAAGATCATTAGTTAGAGCAAGAGTTAGCTTATAAGGTTAGCTCCACGAAGTCCCAAAGGAGAGATCTTTTTGTCATTTAACTAATAAATTTTTGCTTTACTTTTTCTACTAATTACATATTAGGAAATTTATTATTTATTATTTTTATACGAGGTTCTTAAAGCATTTTAAAAAAATCTCTATTCAGGTTCAACTAATTCTATAAATTGCTAGACGCTGCATTTAACATTTGACTGGATTTCAAGAAATGTTGAAAACATGGGTCAAGTATTGCAACTTTTATCTTTTCCAATGTTTTGTTCTTTTAATTGGTAATTAAATGTCACTATAATATTTTGCTGAATAATTTGAATTCAAGGTTCTTATTAGGGACTTTATGGTCAATTGTAAGCCAAGTAGTACACATAAATTGAAACGGTACAACATAAATTGGTGCCGGTGTTCAATCTTGGATGTCTCAGGCGTAAAGACATTGAAATGGTAATTAGACGCTTAGTGATCATTGTTTCTCTCCCCCCACCCCTCTAAAAATTGTGGAGAACAAATTAATGGTAACTATTAAATTATTACATATATGCGGCATTTATTTATTTTTTCAGCAACCATTTTTAACAATAAAGATGCAAAAATGCACATCTGTTCATTCTTTGTCACCTGAAATTTTTTTCTTAGATTTTTTTTTTAAATGGAATTTCTCAATGCTATAAACTTAGTTTATTTTTCTCTTTCAAGATGAATTATACTCCTGTAAAAGTAAATAATTTCTCGCTGTGGAAAAAAATCATCGATACATTATCTTACATTTGACGTGTATAACTTAGTATTTCTTAATTCAATTTAGCTGCAATTAAAAATTTTCACGATTTTAAAATTAGAATCACGAAATTAAACGATATCATTTTCTATCTTACAGCAAAAAGGAACATTGTAATCCCCTTTGGAATGAATTCCGAATAGAAATCGGAATTCTTTACTCTCGAGAGAACTGAATGCGCACTTCGACAGGGATCCAAATCCTCTTTTCACTTCTGATGAAGCGAAGTGAAAAGTGTTTCCCTCCGCGAAAAAGGGATCCCATTTGTTCCGGCCTGATAACATCATCTCTCCCAAGCAGTGCGTTTCCAGGCGTTTTCATTGGAGCTGAGGGAGAAGTGGTTATTGTTAAGGCAAAAGTGTTGTTGAATTCAACTTCAGTGTCTTTCATTCAGAGTGTATTAGCTAATTACATGACCTTAGTACTATGCGTTTACTCTTCACGTCTTTCATGTTAAAAAACAAGTAAATAAATAAATAAGCAAAAAGATAATAAAGTAGGACGATTCCACGGCAATCTGACCGATATTTAAAAAGTATAACAATAAGTATTTCGTAACACAAAATGTAATATATACATTGATTTTCTTTTTTTTTAATCCTCTAGATTATTGTATGTTTTTAAGCTGAATTTAATGATATATAGGGTTAATATTTTTTTTTAACTCCCAAAATTTAAAAAATATAATAGTAAGTATTTCGTAACACAAAATGTAATATATACATTGATTTTCTTTTTTTAATACTCTGGATTATTGTATATTTTAAGCTGAAATTAATGGTATATATGGTTAATAATATTTTTTTAAATCCCAAAAAATACATTTTAAATGATTTAAAAAAACGTTTAAAGCATGGTAACTGACTGACAATAATGAAAGTCGCATGCCAGTCAGTTACCGTTATTTTAAAATGTCTTTAAAAATTATCCAAAATGTATTTTAGGAAAATTCTTTTCACGTTCTTCATGTAAAAAGACAAAGTAAATATATAAATAAGTAAAAAGTTAATAAAGTTGGAAAATTCCACAGGAAACGGACTAATATTTAGAAAGCATAACACTAAGTATTTTGTAACATACAATGCAGAATATACATTGTATTTTTTAAAAAAATCCTCTGTATTAGTTTTTTAAGCTCAGTTTAATGGAATATTTGAATTCCCAAAATATATTTTTGATGATTAAAAAAAAATGTTTTAAAACATGATAACTGACAGACAATAATGAAAGTTGCATTTCAGTCAGTTACCATTATTTAAAAATGTTCTTAAAACTTATCGGAAATGTATTTCTGAGAGTCAATTACACCATTAAATTCAGCTTAAAAACACAACAATCCAGGATAAAAGTTTTTCTGCATTGTGTATATTTTGCTCTAGAGAAAAACGTTTGCTATTTTATTTAGACATATTTTCCTCGTTATTTTTCAAACATCTTTAAAGTTTTAATATACAACTAAACCTCATACAAGCATAAATTTAGGTTAATGTTTTCATGATATCAATCTGACAAAAAGAGTGTTATCTTTTTATCTAAAAGTGAGTGCTATCTTTTCTTTTTTTCTGAAATTTATAATTATAGGAAGTGCTGATAATATGCGCCTAAACCCATAGAAAGTAAAGGCTAGTCGCATTCATCTTCGAGAAAGATACCATCAACGATTTTTATTTATAAATCCTTTTGACAGTTGTTCAATAGAAAAGTATCAATTAAGAAAAAAATATTGGGGGATAAATGGTTACTGAAATGCTTCGTTTCCCCTCAAGCTATATATAGACCTGAAGGAAAGGGGGGAAAAAGACATAATAAAATACAAAAAGTTAGGTTGCTTAGGACAAAAAAGAAAGGATAATGACCAAAGGGTACAGAAGAACGATCTGACAAAAATATTTTTCTATTGGGTGCGATTTTGACCAAATCGCTTCTGGCACATTTTTAAATGTTTTTTTTATTAAGGTGTCGTCGCTAATCCAAAGGACTTTTGTTGATTGATTATTTCCAGAAAGGATTCAGCTTTTATCTTGTAGATTCTGGAATGGAAATATATTATCAACAGATAAAACATCCAGTAATGCGTTATACATTACATATTAAACACATATTTATCTTGCATATACAGCTAACACTTTTTCTAGTGAACGTATACCTCTAAAAATTCATTGAACATAGACAACCCTGGCAAGTTGCTCTTGATAATTATTAAGCGTAGTGTAATCTGATGCAAATTGTTTGGGTAGCTTTATTGAGTGATTGCAGTCCACATATGTATTGCTAGTACGTTTATCTTCCTTTTGCATCTAAATAATGTTTCTATGTAGAAAGATCTCACTTTCATTGCTCTACTTCTAGAAAAATCTTTTTTTTTTTTCACAACCTGAGTTGCTGTTTATGATAAAATAATCTCAAAAGTTAATAAAAAAAACCTCAAACCTACAAGTTCTGAAAGTAATTGCATGAGAACGTGCAGTACTTTCAATGCTTACCAGCCATGCTATAGCTAATATGCATAGAAGTATGTTAGGGTATTTTAATGTGACTTTTAGATTTTATTTTAAATTTGATTCAAATAATTGACGTTAAAAATTAAAATATGAAAAATGCTCCAAGGTACAAGATTCTCCTGTATAGTTTAGATTTTAGATTATATAATGAAAAACGATCTATAGTAATATTAATTAAGGATAAAAGACCTACATTCAAAGCATTTTTTACGGTTTAGATTATAGAATTGAAAGAGTCTTTACGAACGTTATTAATTAAAAAAAAAGACCTATAATCAAAGCATATTTTGTTAACGTTAAAAATACTATATTGCCTTTTGATTCTCCAAATCCGAGCGAATTCTGTTGTTCTACTTATATTAACGCTAAAAAAAATGTCAGCAAACTAACTCGGCTTTATGCGACGTTTTTAATTTATTTCTTTCATGAGGACATTTGCTGCTTATTATACTTAGATGAGAGAATTCCAAGGTCTCGGAAGAATTTAAATGTTTTTTTCTTCATTTAATCATTCTTAACATTGTTCCTGAGATGAAAGCCTCATTAGTTCGTATATGATTTTTTTCTACGTTTCTAAGAACGAGGACATTTTAAAGCAATCGAGAAAATAAATGAAGAAGAAAGGTTAATTCAAAAAAAAAAAAACTTTAATCTGTTTTTTCTTTAATGCTATCTTTCCGTTTGAAGTCACTTTCATACACAATTTAACATATGGTGCTTTGGCATTAGTACTATGCAACCAATAAAGAATAAAAGACGTTAAACACTGAAGTGAAAGTTTCAATTTGGTGGGGGGTTTTATTTATTTATATATTTATTTTTTCAATAATCCGCATGTTTATTTACTGAAGCATATTAGTTCGAAGAGAAGTAAGTTTTAAAATACCTTATATTATTTCTACTTCATTTATGTTCAGAAAACTCTCCAATAAATTTATCAGTACTTAACAAATATTTCACTAAACTTATTATTAAATATTTTAAAAGGAGGTAAATGCAATTGCAATTCAGTACATGCACTGTTAATTTAAAATGAAAAGAAAATAATACCGCCTCCTGTCAGAAAATAGTTTCAAAAAATTTACAAACAATTAATTTGCTAATAAGTGTGAAGTTCAGTTTTCCAATATATTTGTCTAAAAGTATTTTGTCTGTTAAGTGCATTTTTAATTTGTTGTAGTTTTGTTGAATAACGTTTATGATTTTCACTTTTTTTTTCCTTCAAGAGTACCGTAAGCTCAAGTTCACAAGTGGTTTGAATAATTCAAACATATTCGTTTATTAATATAACTTTAAAAAAGACATTTTTTACGGTATAAACTTGTTATTACGTAATTTTGTTTTAAAGCTCAAAATAAATATATCAATACGTTTATTTTAAACTGCTTTATTCGGCTCATGAGCTTGAAACGAATTTGTCGTGTGATTTTTAGCAAGCCTCATTTTCATTCCCTACATCTTTATTAATAGTAAAGCTGAAAGTCTTTATGTCTGGATCTCTGATGGATATCTGGATCTCTGTATGTCTGTTACGCGCATTGCGGCTAGACTGTTCAGCCGATTTTCATCACATTTGGCACAAAATTAGTTCGTAGCATAAAGGTGAGCACTTTGAAGCGATTTTCCGAAAATGCCATTTTGTTCTTTTTTTATTCCAATTTTAAGAACATTTTATGGAGAAAATTATCATAACATGGACGAGTAAAATACCATAACATGGACGAGCTTCATCATCCATTATTTGTAATTATACAGGCGAACCAAATGACCTTTTAATTTTCTACTGTGGGCAAAGCCTTACGGATGCCGCTAGTTTTAATATAAATAAGACATTGTGATATTATTGAAGATGAATGCGAATGCTATTTTTAAATTTTTATCAGGGCTTGCAAGAGGCTCAATAATTTCGCCGTTGCATGCTAAGTAAAATAAGGTTTGTGTTTAGCATAAAAATATATAGTTTTGTATTTAAATACAATATATAAATAAGAATTCTTGCTCATAAACCAAAAAAAAAAGGTTGAAATTTAACAAATATGAAAGCAGATTTTTGCACTCAAAACTAAGAGAGGAACCGATTATATATATATATATATATATATATATATATATATATATATATATATATATATATATATATATATATATATATATATATGGATTGTTGACCACTTTCACAGAGCTTTCATCATAGTGTTTGATATTTTGTAGCCACACAGGAAAATTAAAAAATATACTTTCATTCGTTAGATATGATTGGAAATTATGGAATTGCCAAGAGTGTTTACAACTGACAGGGAATTTTTATTGGTTGTTGAAGAACTGAAAAAATACATCGCTATTATCAATCCAAGGCAAACAATGGATTATGTTACTTCCTCCGACAAATATACAAAGAAAAACGCATTGAATACGCAAGAAAGAATACACATTGAAATATTATAAATAAATTGCGTTTTCGAAATTCATCATTTACATGCTACGATAGTGATAGATATTTATTTAGGGGCCACCTAATAGGCGAACAGCATTTTCTGTAACACAATAAGTAGATTATGTATACTTGAGCAATTTCTTATGTTTTAAAGTAAAACTTTAAGATTGCTGTATAGCACAGAAAAAATAGTTGGTTCTTTCCATAACTGAATAACCCAACGACAAGTGGCACCACCAATCATCTCCACCTTCTTAAATTGGAAATGAGTATGAAGAGGAAGAATTTTATTTCTCCTGCTTCCGCGCGTAGCAAAATTCGCTGCTGGAAACCAGCCACGAGACTTTCAGGTCCACAGATTTAGCGTGCACGCACACCGAATGTACTAGATGTGCCTGTTAGTGCTTTGGAATTGTAACCAAGGCCCTCTTAGTTGGAGCCCAGTCTCATATTAGTTTCTATTATTACGTAAAATACCAAACCATTGAAATAAAATTTCTTGAAAAGTGCCCCTCACGTAAATACCTAATGCTAAATATATAATCATATACATTTTTTGTAGATGTTTTATATGACGATCATATCTTATAAGAATCGAATTTGTGGCACATAATTCAGGAAGGGATATTTTCCGGAAGAATTCCAAGAATGCAAGGAACACATCCGGAATCTACATGCCCAAACTATTGTCTATATTGGGGAAATCTCCGAAGAATATTCGATTTATTGAACATCGAACGCATCTCCCGAGTCATTAACTCCGTTCCCTGTTTTCTCTGTCCATTGAAATGGCGTCCTATCTTAGAGAAGCCTTAGTCTTACCAGGTAGGACCTAATTCAGCTAAGGGTATAACTTAATATATTCGTACCAAATGTTTTAATGAAAAAACATAAAATACAATAATGAGCTTTTTTTTCAGTTTTATACAAAACATTAAAGGACAAACAATAATTAAAAAAATAAATTACGAAAATAGGAAAAAATAATAACCACAAAATTAACTACATACACCGAACAATTAGTAACAGCAAAAACTTAAATTTTGTAAATAATTTGTGCATATGTGGTAGCCTTAAATTTTAACATTAAGACGGTCGATATTTCGTTATACTTAGAACGGCTGGTGCTAAAATGACCGTTTTCTGAAAGAAGCTGTAAATCTTGTATAAAACTACATGTAACGAAGAAAAGCAAATTACGTTATTTCTACTAGGAGTTTTAACTTATGCAGTTCAATTTAGAACATTTAGATAAAACAAATAAAAAATATGTTTTAAACATGCTTCTCGATGTGCGCTCATCTCAGATTCAAAGGAAGAAATGATTTATGCCGTTGGAAAACAAGACGATAAAATTTCTAAAACTCTGAAAAATCAAATAATTCTCCGAAAACCGAATGAATGTAGGTCCAGCACTAAAAATCACCACTTTCCTTGCCTTTTGAATGGAGTTATCGAACAAAAATCTAACCAAAAGTAACTCGTGGTCATTTCGACCACTGCCGGCAGTTCTAGGTAGCGATATTCGAAATTTGTAATAAAATGAAATAAGATAAAAGGATGATTTTCTTTTATAGAAGATGTTTAACAATATTTAGAAAAGACAAAGCACATCAAAGAAATTGGTGAAAACTGAAAAAAAGAGAGATGAACGTGTTTTAAACTCATTTACGGTCAAATGACCAGTCTGACCGTTCTAGTGTTAAACTTGGTGCTATTTCAAAGATTATTTCAAAAAAGTAGAAATTTAGTAAAATAGTAGAAATAGTAGAGATATATAGAAATGAAGATTAATATCAAGTATGAAAAAGTTTGACATTATATCGCTTTAAAACAGTAAAAATGTGGGCGGCTGATTTTGGGCTTTTTGTTCAAAATAAATATTTAGCTTTATTTGTTTCTTACGAAACTATTTTTCCCCTTGCAATAACATTTTCTGCGTAATACTTTTCAAACAAACATTTGCATCTCCTTACAGTTACAATATATTTTCATTTTATCAAATTAATTTCAAAAATCGATGTGTAGTGCTTTCCTTACCACTTAATGCTTCCAAAATCTTGTTTAAAAAATCTTTTCATGAGCACTCAAGCCCCAAATCTCATATTTGATCCCTAATAATGTTTAAAATGGTTCAATTTGCGAAAGTGGTTAAACTAATGCATATTGCACTTTCAATTTGTATTGCCATGCTATCGGGCATAAATGCAATTAGCACAACAACGCTGCACATTTGAAGCCTTAGAGCGGGAACTGAAGATTTAATTTATTCAGTTTGTATTCCGGAAGGTCTCTTAACTGCAAGAGAGGTAGAAAGCATGAATTGCTGTTGAAATGAAAACGGTATTCTAAGGTTGAAACTCAGATGTAGACAAGAAAAATACTGTCGAGTTAGTATAAAAGAATATCCTAGTTTTGAAAATTTATATTTCACAAACTATTACACTTACCACTATAAATGATACTTAAAATTAAAGATCAACCGTCAAAGATTTTTCTTTTCGCTCACAAATGTTCGATGTGTGCAGCTTTTCAATTTTCATTTTGGAGTGTTTCTCTATCAATTTTTCGTAATGCTACAAAAATGTGATCTTTCAGTTCTTGCAATGTTATAGGCAGTGGTGGTGTATAAACGCTGTTTTCAACGAAACCTTTAAAAAAATTCACATGGGTTTAGGTTTGGGGTACTGACTCACTAATGCATAAAATAGGAAATCATCATCACCTGCACGGCCAATCCAGTGGTGCGGAACATCAGTGGCGCAGCGAAGTGGCGGGGTTTGGGTGTAGAAACCCGGAGTGCTTGGTTTTAACATTGTCCACAATCCTAATACGGTAGTTAATACACGCGTGTAAGGACTGTTGTGACCAAAAAACTCCTTCTGCAATTAATTTCTGACTGCGCTAGCGCGGAACGTGCACGTTTAAGTAGTTGCTTACGTTCAATAAAACTTGTACAGTTTACCTTTATTTTTTATGTATCATTTATAATGGTAAGTTTAATAGCTTATAAACTACTAGCAGTACCCGCATCGTGATGCCCTTGCTAAGAATTTAAAGAAAGTCTGTTGCATAAAACAAATACATGCCCTCCCCCTTCTGATTCGAAATTATCAGTTTTCTTCAACTAAAATGCGTACACACCTTTTCACAAAACCTATTAAAGTCGCTTTGAAATTTAAAACTATTCCCTAAAACACATAAAAAGGTAGCCGCCTGTGGCGACTAGCTGGTTCGCCTTTCTATGCAAACAGCCCCAGAGGTAAAGGGGAGGAAGATGTACTCTCAATGTCCATTTTGTCCGAAAATAACAAAAAATATGTGCTCTTTTATGTGAATGTTTTTTTTTTAAAGTCCGGAGGGATCACCTATTGAAGTTCTTTAAATACGAGACTATCCATCTCTTACTGACCCTATACCTATTTCGACTTCTATATTCATCTATTGATCTATCTATCTGTACAATCTATGCATTCATATCTACCTCTGACGGTAATTTATAACATTTTCTATGAAAATAAACATTGATCATTCAAAATACCACGAGCTTTATTTATTTAACTAGTGGTACCCCGCACGGCTTTGTCCGTAGTAGAAAATTTAAAAGTTCATTTGGTTCGCCTGTATATTTAAAATAATGGATGATGAATTTTTCGCCAATTTGCTATATTTATTTTCTTGCCCATGTTACGGTTCCACGTTATGATAATTTTGTAATTTATTAGCCCACGTTGTGATTATTTGCTTGGTAAAATTTTCACAAAATTGGAATATAAAATGAACAAAATCGAATTTTCGAAAAAACGATTCGAGATGTACACCCCCATGCTACAAACTAATTTTGTACCAAATTTCATGAAAATCGGCCGAAAGACCTAGGCGCTATGCGCGTCACAGAGATCCTGACAGTGAGAGATCCAGACATCCAGAAAGAGAGAATTTCAGCTTTATTATTAGTAAAAAATTTTAATAGCACCAAAAAGAAGGAAAGAAAGAAAGCTCTCTGTTCCGCGTAGTGTGCAAAAGATTAAAAAAAAAAAAAAAACTCACTGCTTTTTATTGAATCAAAAGCACACAAATATGTAATGTTAAATAACAACAGCAAAACGTCGGGGGGGGGGGGATGAGAAATGAATAAAAACTCCGAAATGGAAAAAAAAAAAAACAAGTTCTGTAGTTTTACCCACGTGGCCATGACGTAATGACCCGTCATAAATTTAAAATTGCTAAAACTTTGGCTGTGCTTGGAAGTCGTGCCGTTGCTCTGCTTTAAAAAAATGTAAAAAAAAAACTATTGTGTAGTTTTAAAAACTTTTTTTCTGAAGAATGTGAAATGTTTTTACTATTACAAATTTTAGAAAATAGACCTTTATACCTTTTGCGGGGTGAGTTGAGAAAAATTTAAACCCAGGAAAAAATGCGAAATAAAGGTTTTTTTTTTTAATTCAACCTGAAATTGAATTTCCTACAATTTAGTACAAAATAACAATACAATATATTTCTGGCGCAATTGGTTTCGGGTTCTGTGGGGTAAAAAATACTAAAAACTGCTAAAAAGCACATAAAACATTGAATAATTGTTTTTCTTTTCTCTTTTTTTTTTAAATTAAAATATCAATGTAAATTATAGCCTATTGCCTTCCTCAATAAATGAACTATTCAACACAAAAATAATTTTTCAATTCGAACCAGTAATTCCTGAGATTAACGCGTTCAAAAAAAACAAACTCTTCAGTTTTATATTATTTGTATAGATAATTTTTAAAAAACTGGATATTCTTTTATGGTAACCCTGTATTAAGCAGCAGTATTTTTAAAAAAGCTGTTATGAAGGTTACTTCAGAAGTTTGAGCATTTTGAATCAGTATTGAGCAGGAAATAGTCTATAGTTGTATTCATACCCATGTACTTATTATATTGAGTATCAGTTCTTAAAATTGAGCTGTTTTGCTACAAAATCGGTAAAACAGAAAACGCTGGATTTTTTTGAAAATACATACAAATTGTGACGTGCATATACAACAAACCAAAATAACTGCTCCGTTGAATTAACAAATATATTTAGTTTGCATTTAGTTTAAAAATATATTTAGTTCAAATACATTTAGTTTAAAAAGTAATATATTACTACTTTTTTTGGATTAAATTGCATTTTGGTTTAAGCATCGCACAATTTATTAGAAATTAGATTTATGATTTAAATGTAACTTCACCGCTTCATATTTTTATCACTTTGCTACAAAATAGTACTCGTGGCTTGTTGTGTATGTTTTAAGATTATATTTCAGTAAAGCATTGAATAAAAAAAATTGACTAACAAATAAGAAATTAATAAACAATTAAAACTAATGCTTTAACTGCAATACAAAACATTTCTATGAAGCAAGAATGATACACAAAAATTTATTTGCAAATTTTGCAAAAAATAACAATGTTTTAATAGTATTATGACAAGGGGGGAAATATGAGCTTGTTGAGTAATAGTTAATATAGATTAACTATTACTCAACAATATAGTTAATAGATTTTTTTTAAATTACTGCTATCCCTCCGTGACACCATATTTCCACATTTCTTCTTATTTTAATTTAAATTAAATTTTGTCAATGTGTCATCACTTCAAAATCATTTCTTATTAGGCTCTACGGGGAGTACGAAACGTTACATTGAATTTGATCTAATTGGCGCATTTAACACTTTTAGTTTTATTCATTAGCGCTTTCCCATTGTGTCTACACTATTTTTAATAATGTTATTTATTTATATTTAATTATTGTACTAAAAATTACATTTTAGAAGTTTTGAAAGTTGAGCCACTCCTCAACCAGTTTTATTTATTCTACTAATATGATAACAGTTAAAACCCGGAAAATATATAAACCAATCCAAAATACCCGATGTCTTAGTCATTAAAAATTATTGTGATATCATCATTTTTTAATTAATATGTTTAATTCATCAATCTAAGGTACAATACTTTTTATAATAATGTGCAGTATAGTGCAGCATTTAATTTTACCAAGTGTATTAGTGCAGTGATTTGCGACTTCAGCGTTCAGACTATGAGTGTTGTAACATGCAGAGTTCATAAAAAATTAAGTAAATAGAGTTGAAAAAAATAGAACTATTGAAGCTATAAGCAAATGAAATCAGCAGACATAACCCATTAATTCATTAAGTAGAATTATAAAGATTTTAAATTAAATTGAGTGGTTTTATAACATACATTAAAATACATTTATGTATGCAGTTTTTGAGCTGAGTTTTCTTTTTAATTCTTTGAATGATATGCTGCTAATAAGGATTTTTTTAAAAGTGAAATTCACCTCTATAAAAATATTATTATTATTATTTATTTATTTATTTTCTTTTCAAATGCTGGTTTAAGTATGTGTCCCGTAATAAATTATTTGTATGTAAGTTTTACGTTCTTTTATGAGAAAAAGTTATTTGGATTTATTTTTGGTTATACTGTAAGAAATTTTAAAAGAAAAAGGTAACGAAAGAATTCTTCAAACATTTTTGTAATTTTATGACTTTTGTAATTTTATGCAGTACATTATTACAACGATTAAAAATAAAAACTCAACATGAATGCTTGAAACATATATAAATACCACACTATAAACATAGGGGAAAGTGGTCAATGGGGTAAAGTGATCATACATCAAATAAATGGCTGTAACTTGGAAATAAATGTTCGTATAGGTGTAAGTTGGACCGGTGCACGTTTACGAGAATTTTTTTCAATGAGCTTTTCTAATTTTTATGTTTTAACTTAGGAAATTTTAGACATTGCATTTTTATGTAGTGGTTAATAGATCAAAATTGGTATATTCAGTTGTTGCTCAGCTTGTGCTTTTAACCATTAAAACATTTTTTTGAGTCCAAGTCAGTTGCGTAAACTTGCCCTGGACACGGGGCACGTTTCTGAACATTTATTTTGAAATCTAACGTGGTTTTGTTTGTGTTTTGAACATAATGTATTACCATCGCCTAATTTAAAGCAAATTTATTACAGTGTATAAAGTTGAAGCTGAAGAGACATTAAGAGAGCACTATATGATTGTAAGCCATAAGATACGATTGTGTTAACTAATTAAACATTAAATGGTAAATTTCAAATTTAAATTGCCGGAAAATACTAAAAATGTTTTAAGACAGTTTGGAGCAAAAAAAGTGTCAGGGACACGTTTAAGTAAGACACAGTAAGAACGATCGTAAAGGTGCTCCGACGTTCAACGCGTAAAGCAAAGGGATGTAAATAGCTAACTTTAAAATTTTGAAATAACCAGTACAAATAATCGGGAACCTCTGTTCTGTCTTAGACAAGAGATAGTACTAGTAGCCCTTGTATGTGCTGCTGTACAGAATTATCAAAAAAAAAATAAATGAAATCCTACTAAAGACGTTATCTTTCAACTTGTTTTACTCAAAACTTGAAAATGTCCACTTACTACTTTTGCTTCTCTCTGCCTCAAATGTACACTCCACTTTGAAAAAAACTTTCTCTCCAGCTAGCAGAAATACGAAGAAAATTATGGGTGATCAGATACAAACTGTCACAACCGTATCCAGTACATTATATGACTATGACGAACAATGAGATAAGTGCTTTCAAATTTGATCTTTACGACGATAAGCTCAAAGATTTGTAATTAACTAACATTGTACTTATTGTACATCTTTGGCTTAGAAGCAAAGTATTATCTTCCTACAATTAAAGAAACAGCAGCTAATCCTCTAATTTTGTCTATAGAATAACTTAAGCAAGTCGAGTTAGAAACGAACTGTAAAAACTAAATTTATTTTACTCTACCTAGTAATAAACTTACAAGCATATTTTAGTCATTACTTTTTTAAAAGGTAAGATTTTATTTGTAAACAAACAGAGGACGTTGAAACATTTCTTTCTACTGCAGAACGGTCGTTTTGACATGATCAACATTCCTTAAAAATGAAAAACGAAAAGACATTTTTCCAAAATCCATTTCTATGATTGTCTTAAATCTTGTTTCACCTCGCATGTTAGAAAGATAAGCAAAACATGAGTAGTATAAATTTATGTTATACACTTCAGTGTCAAACACGATAACATTAGTTCAACTGAATCCATTTCGCCAAATCCTGACAGGAATTGTAACACAATTCAAGTTTTGCTTTTATCAAAGTTGTAACGCATATGCATCAACAGAAGGGCAGAAAAACGTTATTTACTGTATACGTGCGATGTGTATATCTCGTAGATGTGTCTGTTTAAGAAAAAAAAAACAATAATGTAGGTTGTCAGTTTATTATCCTCCTAAAATCATAGCTCTAATATAGAAATATATTCATAATACATTAATCCTAAATGCATTACTTATACTGACTTGCCACCAAGTTAAATTTTATAACGCCTCATCGTCGAAGTTTTATAGACGTCTCCTCGCAATATCTTTTTCTACAATAACCGTATAGTTAAAACACACGGTTTGGTGAGTTAAGTCAGAATCTCCCTTTTAGAACGTCCAGAAAGCATTGAAAAAAGGAAATCTGCTATCTTAAAATGCCTCTGTCACAAAATGTTGGTCTGGGCTTTTACACACGCCGTGAACTGTTTCCTGGACCACCTACAGTTGTACTTCTTCTTAAACACGGCTTTGGGCAGGCTATGAAATCTAGGATGGATCATGACTCTCGACCATTTGATTTAAGTTGCCTTAGTGTTGTCTTGCGGATCGTTACTGAGGGATCTAGGGATCTGGGTTCTTTTGGACTCATTTGGAAGCGAGGCTTGCCTTTCTGTACATTTTAAGTTTTGGTGGGATATCATTTCTTTTGTAGGTAGTACTTCCTAATACAATGGATGCCAATTGGAAATGCAATAATTCATTGGGGATCCATCTCATCGGGGAACTGTAGCCAAATGAATCTATTTGACCCAGCTGTTTTTATATGTACAATTGTTCTTTGTCTCAGTGTATTTTTCGTTGCAACTGTTTTTCATTCTGTATCATTCGAACCAAAATATATATATATATATATATATATATATATATATATATATATATATTGGTCTATATATATATATATATATATATATATATATATATATATATATATATATATATATATATATATATATATTTTTTTTTTTCTTTTTGGGTGGTCCTTATTTTTGAAGTTGTTGATATTTTATGCGACGCCCCCTCAATTTGTTCCATTATACAAATAAATGATCCTTGCAAAATTTTAAGTCAATCCATGAATATTAACACGTGCCCCTAGGGCCCTCTTTTTTGAGTTTTGAAGAAAAAATTGCAGATTTTCTCATTTTTATGTAAAAATATTCTTACGTTTCATATTTACAGTAATTTTGAACCTCAAGATATGCTGCTACTTCCAGACTGACCATTATCTCACTTTCATTCTATAAAATTTAACACGTTACAGAGAATAAAATGTACACCAATGGCCTTGGATCAGATATAATGCTCTTCTGAGCTCGTTCCAAACTAAGCGGCTGAGGAACATTTCTTTCCACCAAGATGTACACAAGGGATTCTAAAGTTCATTAATGAATGGCCTAGGCCGTTAATGAATGATCTTTGACAACAACAAATTGCCTCCTCTAGGCTTTGGGGCTGTTGATTTACAAAATTTCCTGTGTATGTAATAGGTGTGGCAAATAGGGTCACTAGGTTTCAATGCTATAAATATAAGAAATAAAAAATATATTATATTCTTTAGTTATAAATATACTTAAATGTGTATGCAATTTTCAATTTTTAAAATATAAATTTCGAAAAATCCTCGATTACTCTAACATAAAAATATACTATATTTTGCATATCTAAAATATAAATTTTTAAAAAATTTCAGATTGGAATAACGTAAAAAATCTATACTTTAAATTAATTTTCTTAAATTTCAATACATAATCCTTATATATAATATTTATCCTAACCTACTGAACCTTTTTCTACATCTCGTCTACCATAACGCAAAAAAGCTTGACAGTTATTGATATCTTCTCGCCTTTGATCACTGACAAATGCCATATTGGGGATAAAGATGCTGTTCATTGTTTAACAGTCTATGTAGATGCAGTAAATTTAAATCGAAATGACCTTGTGATCAATCATATATCCCTTAAGAGAGCAAGAGAAAATCTTCGAGAGAAAAAATCACATTTCATGCATTTAAATTCAGATTTTTTAGTTATTCACAGGGATACCAAAGCTACATCAAGATGTAACTGCAAAAAGAATGCCGATAGGCTTACCGTAGTAGCTTCAGGTCCAAATGTTGAATAGCTACTCGGAATTCCTGAGATATTTCTTCAGTTGTATATGATATCTTAAATGATTGCTCTTTATTGCTAACTGTTCAAGCTGTAGTATTTGATACAATGGCTTACAATACCGGCCGCATAAATGGTGCATGCATTTTTTTAAGAGCAAAAGCTGAATGGTGATGTATATCATTTGGATTGCCATCATCATGCATTTGAAATCGTACTGCAAAGTGTGTCTCTAAAGAAGTTCTTGCCTTTCTTTGTTCTAGACCCGATATTTCATTATTAAGCATTTTGTGGAGAAATCTTCACCATTCAGAACTTATAACATTTCAATCAAGTATACAGACCACTTAAATTCTTAAAGACGAAGTGGGTGATATATTATTGTTCGTAAGAAGTGGATATTGAGAATGAACTTTCCCTTTAAGAGAATTCTCTTAACTTGTAATAATATTTCCTGGTGAAGACCCTCCGAGAGGGACATGCTTTCAGCAACCTGGAGCTTATCCCTGAGCCAGATGGTTGGCAAAAGGATTTATTACTTGAAAATTCATATATTTAGGAAACAATTTAAATTGATCTTACAGGAGGAGAAAAACCTTAAATGCTGTATGAAGATATAGTTTTTTGCAGCAACCAATCGAGGCTACTTTAAATAATGTAATTTGCCAAAAACACTAGCAGCGTACAAAATGATAACAAACATGCAGTAGAAGCAGCGATTGGAAAATTCGTAAATCACTTGTGGTATTTAGGGGATAAAATAGTAGCTTTGTCCGTATTGGATGTAGGAATTGACTTTGAAGATAGTAAAAGACTTCCAAAAAATGCTTGCTGATAAGGAAGACGTGTCTGATTTTTTGTACAATGTACAAAAAATTTCATATCACAGTAGATGATTTGAAATACTTTCTTAATAAAGATTTTCCTCTTTATAGAATCAATTACAAATCAATAAAATTGCTTGATAAGTTACAAATACCAAAAGATGTTTTCTTACTTGATCCTGATTTATGGCAAAATGAAGGGAGCTACTTAAAGGAAAGAGAGATCGTTAAAATGCTGAAAGTTGTGAATGATACTACTGAAAGAGGAGCACAATTAATCGAAGAATTTCGCAAACAATTTACCAAATATGAGTCACAAAAGCAATTCATTTTACATAATGTCCAAGACTATCGGAAAAGAATACACACGATCGAGAAACATTGAGAAAAGCGTACGATTAATGTAAAGTTTCTAAAGCATTATTTCATTCTTATTCAATGTAAAATGCTTAGATGATATAAAGTTTTTTAAAGTGTATTTCCAAGAGAGTTAATCCAAGCGTACCAAGAAATTACCTTCATTTTCTTCCGAAGATAAAAAAAAAAACAGAGGACGATAAATGAAAAGAGAAATAAAACTGTTCAGAAAAATATAGATCGTCTTCTTAAATAAAAACGTAAGAAAAACTAAATAGGACACAACAGTCTCCTTTTATGACAAAAATTGGGATACAACGTTGGTGACCGTATCCATTTTTTTACAAGCTTGCATCCTCAAAATTCTTGTCACCATGTAAAGAGGAGACCTGTTTACGCCCTTTTCATCCCCGTAGCACCGAACTAAAATCGTGTCTAACATAGGGAGGGTCACGTGACTTGCGTAGCAATTTAGCCATCGTTTTCCTTCGCGAATCGTGACTCGGATGTTAGTTGCTGTTGCATTTGAATCCCGTCAAATTATTTTGCCTTCTTCCTTTTTTCGGACAAAACATTCGCTTGTAAAGTCTGAACATAGACTAATGGTAATGAGTGAAAGATAATACTGATAATTCTTTACAAATTACTACATTGTTTACAAAGCAGTTCTTTTTTATTTTAATGCAGAAAAGGTGTATTATTGTGTTAGATAAAGATATATACAACCATTTAATATGGTCTCATTGTCGTAAGTTTCGTTTAGAGTTTGAAAGACCGTTTCTAATATAAAACAGATCTAGGCTGTTGAAAATATCGTCAACTAATTTATTCCTTATTTTCGTTTTTTTTCCTAATGTCAAAAATAAAGATCATTTTGGGATAAAAAAAAGCTAAGACGCAGATAAAAAGGAATTCTGACAAAAATACCGTTACTTCTGCATGTTATTAAGCAAAAGTATATTAGAGTTAGATACAATATTTTAAAGAGTGTAGAATATGTATATTGAGAGTTTTGAAGGAAAAAAAGGCATATATAAATGCTAGTGTGTTGAATTGTAACAGCACTTTTATAGACATATATTTCACATGTTATAGATGTCTCTGATACATATTAAAAATGTGTTAAGATTATTAATGTTAATGCGTGTTTAAAAACAACAGCTATTGCTAGATTTTTGATTTGATTTTTGTTTGGTGATGCAAAATATCGCTAAAATGAGAAAAAGGCAATGCCGGTGGTAGTAAATAAGTTTTTAAGATAGGCATTACTGTTTTATTTAAACTTACAAACATAATTAGTATTGGATGGACAAACGTAAATAACCTATTATGCTAAAATGAATCTGCTGTTACAATAAAACTCATTAGACAGTTTTATAGTCACAAACTCATATTGTAAAAATATTTTTATATTTGAAAATACCATAATCAAGTTGCAAAAATGTCATTCAAAAAAGTATATATTTCTTTTATTGAAAAATCCATCGATGTCAATACTGATTTTAAGTACATGTTTGCGATACTAAATTACCTAGGAGATTAATAGACTTCATAAGGGTTAAATAACAGACTTAAATAATTAACGTGGCATTGCATATTGATTCTCTTATGTTAGGGCACTTATGTTTAATTGTGACACTTCATTTTCGCTTCAGTGTCACTACATTGCTGGCCAAATTATTAGACTAGGACTGTTTTAAAAGCAAATTCTTTATTGATTACATAGACACATTAACGAACAGTGAAATAATTATCTAATATTTAGTATGCATTCCCTTGTTCTTGATGAGCATTTTAAGTCTTTTTGGCATACTTTTCACAAGGTTTACACCATTTCTTAATTTTTTAAAAAATGAGGTAAAAAATTGTTTATACTCACTATTATATATACTCACATGCACATACTCACTAATTACCTAAAACTAGCTTTAAATATAACAGAACACACTCATAAAAAGAACTAGTGAACTGTTTAAGCTGATTGAGGTTATGTTCCTGGTAGATAGATAAACAAAGAACATAAACAAAGCAGACAGTGCTGCCACCTGCAAACATTAAATTATGCTAAAATAAAGTAATAATCAGTGTACAGTATTTACTGTACTTTAACAGTAAAATAAATAGTATTTTAGTACAAACAGTGTACAAAAAACAAAAAAAAAAACTCTTTAGTCTAATAATTTGGCCAGCACTGTAAACGTGTAACGGGATTGCTAGAATATGTAACTAGGAACTAGGAATCGCAACAAGATGGGGAATTTCTTCACTTACCCTGCTTCCACCTAAAGATCCTTTTAGCCATATACTGGGGGGGGGGAGAAAGAATTTACATTTTCCACGATTGTTCATTACATTTCATGTTCAGATTTGCCATAATGTTAATTACAAACACTAAGTCATTAAGTATCACGAATGTGGGACCAAGAAGGATCTTCAAGTTTATAAGTTAAGCACATCGCGTCAAATAATTCTAAAATATGGGGGGAGGGAAGTTAAAAAAGGGGAAGAAGAATGAAATTTGAAAACAAGCCGCTGGATCATTTACACATGTTCAAAATGTTCTTATTCATTTTTCGTTTTATAAAAACTCTTCTTTGAAATTATAACTGGCTTAATAATGTTAGTCCCGTCTTGTGCTTATATGTGGCTTAAAAGCCAAATTTTGTTTCCTCCCGTTTTATTATTCATTTATTGGCTCAAAAAAGTGTTTTTTTACAATAGAAAAAATATGTATTTAGTTCAATAGTTTAAAGTATAACATAGTTTTAAGTATAACAAAGGTGAAGGAAAAGAATAAGCCAACACTTTCTTTGATTAACTAGTACTACCTCTCTTACCATTTTTAGCCCGGGCAACTTATTGCATAGTTTATTTTTTAATATGATTTGTGATTGTACCTTAATAACTAAAACAACACTGAACAATTATTGTTACTCTGCCTGCATGTATTCTTAATACTAGAACTACGGGGGGAGGCGGGATTAGAGAGGTCATTTTGATCGCAATCAAACTTTTGCTGCTTACTCCCTCTCTGTATTTTCATAAATCGCTTAATCCTTCCTTGACCTTACCTAAATTATCACGCTGTGTAGTGATACAAAGCTTTCAAGAAAATGGTACTTCTTTTAAACCCTAAAATAGCAATATAACTAGAAGTGTTGGTAGTTGCAATTCTGACCACTTCGAGGAGAAAAGGTAAATACATTTATTGATGCTGAAACAGAGCAAAAACTCACAAATGCCACTTGAAGCATAGCGTTTCTAGAATTTGAAACATTCATAATGTTTTTTGTGCATAAAAAGAACATTAGCCGCTAGCTTCTGAAATGCAACTGAATCAGAGCTAGATATTTATTTATTTAATTTTTTTATGAATTTTGCATTATATATCCTTAAAATATCTGCATCCTTTAAATAAAATATATTTATTATAAAAAGAAAATATTTTAAACTAATATTTACAAATATATAAAAATAGGCAGCTTTATTCCCCGCCTCAATTCTAGGTAAGACCGTCATAATTGTAGTGTTAAAATATGTTCTACTAGAGAGTTTATTTATTTTCTTTGAAATAAACATAATAATTTCGTTATGAAGATTCATAAAAAGCAAAAAATGCCTACAATGCAAACCAGTAATTTACCGCTACTAAGTACCGAGTAAAAAATTGTCTGAATGCAATATAGATATTTTCAGACTAACATCTCCCTCTTATTGAGGTTTTTTTGTGATTTTACTCCAGTCAGCAAAGCTGATAAAATCGCGAAAACAATACACCCAATCACAGTTTCCCATCTGTTTTATAAATCGTTCATTGGCCTCGTGATCCTCCAATCAGATCAGACATTTACTTACGGCAATGATAATGGCAACGGCATTTTAAGACAAGTGCCATCCATTTCTTCTTCCTCTTTCCCAATCGGATTCTCGATTTCTTGTTTTTATTTGGCGATGAATTGTTGTGGTCGTAAAAAAGATATTTAGAATGATCTTTTCGTGAATGAATGCCCGCCGATTACATCTACGAGAATGGTTTTCTTTGTAGTTTGTGGATTCTTCTGATTATATCGTTTGATAAAGAATCGAAATGCTAAAAGATGCAATATTCTTTTTATATGTCTATATAAAAATTGGCGAGACTTTGTATCAAAAAAGGAATGCTGCTTGGAAGCTGTAAAGTAGAACAGTAGAGTTGAACTAATATAATCTTTTCTTGGTAACGTCACAGAAAATGCCGTCAATTTGAAATATACTTTGTACAATGTGAGTACAGAATGAATTACATTTTATCAATCATGGACTACTTAATTTAATAACATTGCTGTCATTAATAATAAAAACACACGATATGAGAAAACGGGACATGTTGGCAAACTTAATCTTTTTTTTAAAGTTGTACTACTTTGACATTACTATGATTTGTGTATTTTTTACATATCTTTGGGAGCTTTTCCACATTTCGTAGACTTGCCCCGCCACAGGGTAAATTGACGAGCAATATTGGGCAAGTTAGCGAATTTGGTAAAAATTCATAAAAGAAACACAGAATTCGACATTGATCCTCAGTAATGTTTTAAATAAGCAAATAAAATTTACTTTTTTTTTCTTTTCTAGCAAAAAGGTATTCATTCAATTTTCACTATTTAAAGAGTTTAAAAACCGAAACCGAAACATATGCTTGCTTAGGATTAGTCTTAAAATTAATTTGTCAGTTTTACTAACTAAACTAATTTTACAGTTACTATTATTCTTCATTGTTTTTGGCAACAATTAAAAAACGGAAGTAAAACTCATTATGACAGAGAATGTAAGTTAAGAAATAGATTTTAATAAAAAAAAAAGCGTAAATATTGCATTTCAACAGTCAAAAAATGAGGTAAAATATAATTTTGCTTCTGAACACAAAATGACGCGTGAGAAACTGGTAATGAAATAGTAACGGAAGTCTGCAAGCTCAAAAGAAACGATGCATAATAACAAATGCATAAATAAAATAATCGTGTAATTTAATTTATGCATTTGTTCTTTTTTTTTTTTTTTTTTTTTTTTTTTTTTTTTTTTTTTTGCGGTAAGCGATATTTCTGGACAATAAAACTTTTATCCAAATGATCATCCAGGACATAATCGTCAAAATTTGTTTAGTAGAAAAGGAAATATTGGAAAAAAAATTATTAGTCAGGTCTAACAACTGATACATGTAAATTTCCGCTTAACAGAATTCAAAAACAAAATTGAAGCTCATAGTGTGAGCATAGTTCTTTTTATTTTTTCAAACACCAAAACTACCACCTGATGGAATCTAATGTACAACACAATGTATATTCAACTCAAAGTAAGGATAATTTTTTCCAATTTAACATAAAGCTCACCTCCGTGAGTGCTTAACTGTTTTAGAATGCAAAATGCGAGTAAAAAGCACATTTCCAAAAAAAAAAAAAGTTGTTATTACTTTCGATCATTACATTAAAAATCGATATACTTGAGAGGTTATATTACAAGTTTGTATGAACTAATAAATACATAATAAAAAAACATCATTTTGTAACAATAGATACGCACTGCTTTGTAAAGGCATATGGTAAATTTTCTTTTGTGCAAAAAATGTCGAACACGCAACAACAGAATTAAGCCCAAAAAAATTAATGATAACAAATTTGGGAAACCAATAATAAACGCGACCAAACCTGAAATTTCTTCAAAAGTAAAACGATTACAGGTCTACATCTCAAAAAAATGTGATCATTTTTTTTATGATTAGGGAATTTCAGAGATACAGCAAGGGAAGAAAAAAACCGGGTTATTCCGGGAATAAATCGGGATTGTTAAGGAGCATTTTATTTTCAATTTTCCGGGAATTTTCACGTCTTTAAAGAAAGAAAAACTTCATTTATGTTTAAACTAATTCACGGTTTTAAAATTTTAAAGCTTTAAATGCAAATTAAGTAAAATATTTCTGAAAAACATTATGCCAAATTGACTGTTACGACCATGTACCCCAGCTGAGTAATGTTACATTCGTTTGCAATGAAATATTTAACAGATTAATTTGAATGTTTAATATATTATGAACACTACTAACCTTTAAATAAGCAATAAAATGATTTATTAGTAAAGAATCTTTAATAATAGCATTTAGATAAGTCATTATTCTTCATAATACTTATTACGTCAGCAAGTGTTGCTTGGGTTGTTGGTTTTGTTCATCAACCATCAATTTGAATTTCTTTGAAAAAAAATGTTCCACAAGCACACTGCAAATAATCGGTACACATTTGAAACTCTTTAAGTGTTCCAGTTGCCTGAATATGTGCTAAAATGTATTTCGAATGTGTTGTGTACAAAGAAATGAAGCTGAAATGTTTTACTAATCCGTTCCGTTTTAAAGAAAACGTTCCAAAAGTGCACCGAATGTGTTTTGCTGGGAATCTCTATTCAGCTGAAGTTTGGGAATACACTTTAGAACACATAGCGCGCAGATTTGAGAGTGCTTGTGAAATCACTGCTTTCTTAGCTACGCCATGTTTGTAAACAATCTGGATCGGCCGCAATCATTTTCGCGATATTTTTGAATGCTCAAAAGGTAAGCCACTTTCCTTTTTTATGTTCTTTACAGATAATTTTTGTATTTGTACATTACTAACTATGGCAATAAACTAATAATTTACCATACCGCTTAAGTTTTGAAATAAAATGAAATCCTGTGTTTTAAAACTGTGTGATTACGTTAAGACTAACGTGTTACGATTCTAATTTTGAAATTTGGCGATTGATTTAGGGCTCCTGTCCTTATCTTTCGATTTAGAATTTTTTAAGAGCAAAGGAATTAGAAGTTTAAACAAGGGCTCTTAAACTATGGGTCCCCTTTACAAGTACCCAAAAACATTTCTAATGAAGGTCGAAGGGCATTTCTTACGCTGTTCAATTTCAATCTTAAAAAAAAGCATCTCTTTCATCTAAATGCTTTTTATAAGTTCTGTCATCTACTTTTTGTTTTTACAAATAGTTCAGGTGATTTTATTTTTCTGGTTAGCAATTTTTTGATACGTTAGTATTTTTGCTTGTAAACATCCCATAAGATCGATCATCTTGTGCACAATTTTTTGGTTTAACAATCCGAAAAAGAATGAATCGCTGGAGGTTCTGCGGCTTAGATTAGGTTAAACTTGAATATGATTAAAATCTAACACAATAGTATGAATGAGATTCGAACCTAGGTCCAGAGGTCAAGATTCTTCTAAGTAATGATGTTTGACAAAATATATTGTCTAATGTTTCATATCAATCAATTTTATCTTGAATTTTGAGGATAAAATATTGCGTACCATTTAGCATCTTATTTATGGATAATTAATTTTATTATCTGTTGCAGTTAAAACAAATCATGCAATTTGAGTTTCATGATCGATGTTTTGCAGAAATGCCAAGCAAAGTATTGTTCGAATGAATAATCTGAGTTCAAAACATTAGCTAAAAATCTTATTATGTATCTTAGTCAAATTTTTGAAATCATTAAAGCAATTAGAGCAAACAGGTAATTTTATATAAATGTGTGTTTCGAGTACGTACAATACATGTATCGGGTCTCGTGTTCTTAAAAATGGGGGGTCATGACAAAAAAATAGTTAAAACCGCTAGTTCAGAAAAAAATGCTTAATAGTTTTTTTCTTTAATCCCACTTTTTAATTTGCCGTGTGATAAAAAACATGTGAATAAAAAAATGCACCCTTTATTTCTTTGAAAATAAAACTTTAGTTCTTTGTAAACAAGTACAACCTGATAACGTAAACACAAAAACATTTTTTTTTTTTTTTTGAACCATGAAAAGTTTCATGAAAGACTTAGTAAAAATTGTTGAATAACTAAACGTGATGTCTGTTGCAGTGTAAAACCTATTTCAATTGTAATTTAGTTGTTATATGTTCTATCACATTGATAGATAGATTAAGGGTGACCACAGACTGAGGAAACAGGAAATATCAGACCTTTTTCTGAGAAAAATACCGAGTTCAATATTAATAACGTAAGTTTAAGCCATTTTTACAGTTCTGGAAAGGGCATAGGGAGATCTCCTTCGGAGATTTATCTAGTCTAAAATATGTTTAAGCTGTCTTTGATTATGTAAAGATGGGGAAAAGTATGGAGAGGGGGGAAGGATACCTCTAGGAAAAAAATGTAAGAATGCAGTTTTAAAACTATACATTTAGGGCATTTTTAAGGAACTTTGGGTTTTATGTTCCGGGGTTCATTTCAGCGGAAAATATTTTGAAGCTAAAGTGTTAAAAACATTTTTGTAAGTTAACTTGAGGAATAAGGGTATTATTAACCACAGTATTTTGAAAATGTTTTTTTTTTTTTAAGTATAGTTCGAAGCTATCTTTGGTGATGTTAGAGGAAGGAAACTCTGGTTGGAGGGGGGGGGGTATCCGGAAAATTGTAAAAACTGATGCGTCTAAAACATTTTAGCTATCTTTGATGATGTAAAGAGAAAAGGAGGAAGACAGGTATATAGGGGCTTTTTTCGGAAAAATTATTATTATAGAAAAAATAACAGGGGAATGTGGGGTAAAGTGAAATTGCTAAGCTGGCTAGATTTTTTTTAAATGTACAAATTGGATTTTTTTTTTTTTTTTTGAAAATTACACTTTACAAAGAAAGAACGTTAAAAAAAAGTGGAAATTTTTCCCTTTATTTTTTTCATAGAAAGAGTGAAAAATCAAATATTTTTCTGAATAAAAAATGTTCTATTCACTCATAAAAAATGTATTTGTTCAAATGAATGATTAAAAGAAGGGTAGAATGAATAATAAAAAGATAATGAAACAATGAACGAATACTTAAACAAATAAAATACTTAATACATGAAGAAAAAAAAAATGACCGTATAAAATAGTGAATGAATAAGAAAATGGGTGAAGGCATGAATAAATAAGTGAATTAATGAATGAAGCAATGTAAATAAATTAATAAATGAATCCGTAAGTGATTTTGTAAATAACACTGCGCGGCAAAAAAAAAAAAAAAAAAACCCTTCAAAATACCTTTGACATTTTGTCGGCTGATTCTCATGTAGAATGACCCCCTGAATCCGAATAGTACCTCCGTCCCCCCCCCCCCTATATGTACCAATTTTTTTTAAGGATCCCCAAGTTTTTTTCAATTTTCTTTAGTTTTAAAGCAATTATTATTTTTTTTTTTTTTTGAGGTTAAAGGAGCTTTATATTAACTGCTAACGCTGTTTTGGTGTACAAGAGAGGTTCAAATTTCAAGATGATGGACACCGATCGCAAAAAGGAGAACTTGGGGGGGGGGCGGGGAGTATAACCTCTCAAAATAAAAGAAAAATCACGAAAAACGATCTTTTTATTCTGATTTTTTTAAAAAAGATGTTTGTAAAAGAAAATTCCGAGCAGAATGAGAGTATAAGACTAAGCTTCTATGACTATTATGTCCAAAAAAAATTTCGCGACGTAAAAAAAAAATTCATGTGAATGTCGCACTTTGCATACGAGTTGAATCGCAGGTCTTCATTCAAAAAGGCATTCCTCTGGCTGAATTCTATGTAAAATGACCCCTATGATCCCTTGTTTTCAACTACGACCATCTTTCTCCCTATCACGCCCCCTTTTTAGAACATACCCCCCTCCTCTCCCCCGCCATTTTTTTTATTTGAAGGGGGAAATAACCGTACAACATTACAATAACCGTAAACATAATTCTGAATGAATAGATATGTGCAAAGCTCAAAATCTTATGCATATAGAGCAAAAAGCAAAACAGAGATTCACCCAAAGCCTAAACCATCATCAGCCTGCTGTCTCAAAATGAACACGAATTTAGTGCATATTTATAATTTCTAAAAGCTACTTTTATATTTGTACGGTAGATATCCTCGGATGATATTAGTGCGAAGAAATTGTTCTAAAACGCATTCTAAAAACTGTACCTGTATGTGTGCCACAAAATGTTCAGTGAAGTGTTCAAAAACGTGTCTTTAACGCGATCCTAAAAGTGCGCTAAAAAGAATGCTGAACTAAATATATGTTCCGAACTGTGTTTCTAGAAGTGTTTTGGAAACTGACCCTAAAAAGTGTTCTAAAAAAGGGGACAAGTGTACGTGTTAAAATTTTTTTTTAAAAAAGTGATCTTACAACGGTTCTAATAAATGTTTCAAAATAAGTGTTTTAAAAAAGGAGACAAGTGTCCGTGTGAAAAAAGTGATCAAAAAGTGTTTGATTATTTGCAGTGCATATATTTAATTCGATTTCAATTTTAAAAAATTTGTTCTAAAATGAGAACTTACAAATTTTTTTAACAATGATATCATCTGAAATTTTTTTACATAATCATGTTTTAAACCTAGAATCAACGTGGAAAACATGAAGTTTGTTTACTCCCAAATTCCCAATATTACCCAAAGCTACGAACTTATTCCCCAAAACTCCCAGGTTTATACATATGTTTCACAAACTGCTTTTATTTGTACCTTTAGAAACAATTAATCAGTCATTTTTTATCTACAAATTGATACATACATATAGGAGAAAAAATGATACAAATAAATTAGCAGATAATCCTAGGGCACGAAGAATGGAAACACTATTGTTTTTCCCATTAATCAAGTACAAGCTTTTCCAATTAGCGCGTGGCAAAACGATTTCATTCCTGCAAATTCCTCTGGAAAAATCTCGCACCTAACATCCTCTATTAAAGCTTGTAAAAGCTCCCCTTGAAAGCGAGCTATATTCCCCGACACGCTTGCTGTTTTCAAATGGTGAAATCCTCGTCACTGATTCGAACAGCCCTTGGGGATCCCGCGGATTTGTTCGGAAATAGAAAAAGAATTGCCACTAAAGCGCTTAAAGTGAGAAGTTCGGGAATAAATTGTCCCCAGATTCTGTTGGTGCGACCGAGACGATTTTTAGTTGAAGTAAATCCAATTTCGTGTTCAATTAGAATTCCATTGAATGTTGCCGTAGGGAAGGTATGCAATTAGCGCAATTGTAATTACCGATTTTGTTTCACAGAGGGCAATCGGACTATGATCGGAATTTTTAGTTTATATCTGTATCAATAGATATATATATATATATATATTTATATAGGTAGGATACAAAAGATTAATGTATAAAATATTAAGAAGATAAGATTACGGTATAACTTACGAATTAGTAAATACCTGGGCGTATGTCGCTTCTTTTAATTAACAAAATTAGTCTTTTGCCAGAATACAAGTTTTGGAAGATTTACTGCCACTTATCTTTTATGTATTTGTATGCAGTAATCGAATTTTAAACGTTTTACACAAACTTTAAAAAAAAAATGTATTTTTCAAGCATTAGCAGCTTAGGTTTCTTAGATCTCAGTTGTAATTTTTCATAAGAATATATATTTTTTTCTACTATTAAATATTTAACAATTTTTACTGAATTTTAAACATTATCATTTACATCCAATATATCCAGATACGCGATTACTCCGGTGAAAATAAGCCTCATCTCACTGGAAATAAAGACAATTAAACCAAAAAAATTACATCTTTTCAGTAAAAAGAAAAGCAATACCTCCTACAAAAATAAATATAGTTGCATTCTCTGAAAACTATGTCAGCTTTCATATTCGATGTTTTAAATAGCAAGCACATTATAAGTTAATCACTTATTTTCAAAATTTATGTATTGTATAATACAGAACCGTGTTTAAAAAAAATCACTGCTCAAAACTTAAAAACCGAACTTGTAAAAATAAAAAGGTAAGAATCATTTTTTTAATGAAGATCAAAGGCATTTCATTATAAGAAAATTAATTCGAAACTTAAATCGTAATTTCATATTAAATACAATGTTTCATTCTTCCTTTGACAAACAAATCCAGATTACTAAAATTAATAATTAAATGAAAGATTTATAACTCAATAATTATTTTCATGAAGAATTTAATCGTATGCAGATCTTTTATTTTAACTGAAAAACTATGCACTTTAAAATTTCAGAACTTGTTAATTGAATAAGACCGTTCACTAAATCAAGGACCTTCTTCAGTTTGAACTGTACAAAGATTTTTCTTTCATTTTAACCCATGGAACAAAAAACTATAAAGTGTATACTTAGAATCTTCTTAATGTCGTTGATTTTTTTAACACACATATTTTATCACCGGTGTTGCTGGATTTTAGTAAAAATACATTAGATTATCCTGTATGTATTAATGTTCATATATTTATACATAAACACAATTCAACAGTTAAAAAAGAAAGTTTTTTTTTTAATGATGTGAAGTTTTTCATTTAAAGCCGTTTTTGATAAAGCCAAACCCACCTGTTCGATGTATTTCCTAAAATCTTTTAAAAGATAATTGGCTAAAACGTAAAATGCACTGCATAAGATTACGATTGAAAACTTATTTTTATGAAAATTTTAAATTATTTGGAAATATATTATAAAAACAATACAGCAATGTAGTAATATGAACTCGGATAAACCGTAAATGACTTTTTCTGAAGCAAGCGGTTTCAATCAAATCATTTATTTTCTTTAATAAAAGCAGTTTTAATTAAATCATTTATTTTCTTTAATTAATGTTTGAAAAAAAACTAAACTAATAAATGCCATGTGCTTTGTGTTATGATTTTGTTTTATATACGTTATTTTTCTCCTATTTATACATTTGCTATAGAAGGAGTAAAAATTGGAAAAAATGTTTTTCCCTATTCTAGAAGATTTTACCGATACAAAATAGTTTAAATATGGCCCCCTTCGAAAGGCTCATAGCTTTCTTTTTCTGAAAATATTTCTGTAGCCCCCCTTGACTTTTCTTGTGGCCCCCGAGAGAGCCATATAACTCCCGTTGAGAAATAGATAACAATTTCTTCCAGCGTTACATGCTGTTGAGAAAGACATATTTTACTAAAAAGCTCTTATGTGTTTCTAAACAGATTCTGGACTGTACACTGGAGTTTTTTCGCTTACTACGCACTCGGATTAAAAACATGTTTTTGAATAAATAATCGAAAGACGTTGAAATTTAAATGTTACGCAATATAACTCGTTCCCAATCTTTTCCTTGACATCATAAAAGTAGATAAGGAGAAACAGAAATATGCTGTAATTGTTTTATTTATTCATTTTTTTTTAAATATCCAAATGAATTTTTCAGTGAATAACATACGTTTTCTGTTTTTTTAAATGAAAATCTACTGACCAATAGTTTTAAAATTATTAAAAAGTACTTGTTTCTTCTAAGTAGTTTGGAAACTAGTAAAAAATGATATCTTCATTTAGCATGGATTTGGTACAATCGATGTTGAACAAGAAATAATGTCACGGAATTTCCCACTGAACTTTATTTCGTATTTCTTTGAAAAGTTATGATATCAGTATTTCTTTCTCATTTTCGAAAGAGTAAAAGTTTTGTAAAGAAAAGAGTTCGGAAAGCGAGAAATCTTTTCCGTTGGATGATTTTCCTTTTCGGCAAAAAAGTAATTCAAAGTGACGCCAGTGTTCTTCGCTCTATGGTACTCTTCAAAATAATTCTCTTTTGACATCATCTTTGTTTCCTAACTTAAAATTGCATAGAGCGTCAGCAATGATTTATACATGTTCAAACTAAACGATGTGATAATATCATAAATACAGTGCATTGTATTATTAAATGACCTCAAGTTTAATAATATCAAAAATTTCCGCTTTTTATCGCAATTAGTGTCACATGAAAAAATATTTCAGGGTCTTTACGTTTGACTAATTTTATTGCTACTATTCTAGCTGTATTCTACTACAAGTGACGTTGAAGTTAAAGGAGACAACTATTAACAAATGTACTAAATGCAGAGAGACCTCGTGAAATTTTATTTAAAGTGACGTTAAATTTTATTTAATTAATCTCAGACGTAGTTCGTCTTCTCCAAAAAAAAAAAAAAAAACGTTATATCTAAACACAATAAGATGGAGATCCCATATGTCGTACTTATCGACAGTAATATGTTAAATATGTTCGAAATAAACAGTGTTCGTGCATCAGTTTACCTCTTTCATAATAGGCAAGACCACGCTTTTTGGGTCGTAAAGAACGAGATAAATGCGAAATGTATCGCTGGTATTACGTTAAGTCTTAGATTTAAACTAAACGTCAAATAGTGATTTTATGTTACGACCTTGATATCAAGCTGTAGAACATTTCAGAACTCTATATTCAAAACATCAATGAAGCCGAGATATGGGGACGAAAAAAAAGAGGTGTGCAAACCATATATTTATTTGTTTATTATTATTAATATTATTATTATTATTATTATTATTATTATTATTATTATTATTATTATTATTATTATTATTATTATTATTGGTATGTCTATTAAGGTGGTAGAAACACCATTTTGTATTAACATTTTTAAATGTGCTTTTGAACCCTAAATATAGTTCAGAAATTAAAAAGTGTCTATAATTACGTGACACATTATTTTCTGTTTTTCTATATACATTCAACAAAAAACGTGTTTTTTTATAAATTTACCCAAACTGGTGTTTCACGCTCTGTTTATTTTTATACACTCCTGAAATAAAAAGTTCCCAGCTCTTATTGTTACTATGAATTATGTTTTATATTTGATGCTACATTTTTGGAGCAGGTTGTATATTATCTTATAAACAGTATATTCGAGAGAAAAACCTCTCTAATTAACTTAGTAAAAATAGATTTCTGACAGTGTCATTGCGATGTTTTTACCTAATTATTTCTTTGCATCTGAAAAAACACGTAGCATAAAAAATGTTTTCAAGCAAAAAACCTGTTGTTTAAGCATTTCAATTTAATTACGAAAACTTAATTCTCATTGAAAAGTCATTTAAATTACAATGATTACATTTTTCATCTCTTTTTTGCGTGTGTTTCGTTTATGAAGAATTGCATGGATTATATGTTAAACGACAAATAAAAATTACTTAAGATAATTGACATAATCAGAAAAAAATAAAAATATGGTTCCCCCCTCCCCCCCCCTTTTTTTTTTTTTTTGCTTTTTTTTTATCTTCTACTTAAACTGTACTTACAACTTACGTTTGCAATAAAACACTTGTAAAAAATATCTTGATCATTAAAATATTTTTTTTTTCTGCTTACGAAGAAATTAATGATCAAAGAGAGCTCATTAATAACTTGTGGTATGTGGTATCATAGCTTTCATATCACGTCTAAGGAAAATCGCTACATTATCAGTTTTCTAACTTTTTATCATTTTTGCTCATGGTAATTTGCATCATTTAACATCCCATCCTAAAATATTCAAATTTTTCTCCGAAAAATTCACTTTTTTTTCAATGCACTTTGTTTTAGAAAAAAAAAAATGCAAGACATGAAAGTATTTTACTCTGTCACAACCAAATTTTCTTACTTGTATCATAAACGAAAGGTAAATAAATATATGCTAGCATCAAGAGTAAGTCATTCCTTTCATTAAACATTTCCAGGAATGCAATAAATATTTCCGATGATGCAATATAGTTTTAGTGTATAAACTTTTCTTATTTTTTTTTCTTTTGTGAAACTTAATTACAAATGTACTCGTTGAATTTTTTTTAAATTACCTTATCTTTTCTTTTATCTCTTTATGATCGTTATCTTTTAGTCTACAGGTAATTGAATCTATTTTAACAATTACAGTAGACTTTTTTTTATTCAGAACACTAATTGGACGAATCAAAATTTTTTAGGGGTTTTATTACAGAGAGAGACAGAATGAATACACATTTGTTCCTCGGGCCCATCAAAGTGTGTTCAGAATATTGGGGTGTTCACATTAGAGAGTGTTTAAATACAGAGAGTCCACTGTACAGATTGTTATGAGACAAAATTACGTGCCTTCTTACACAGTGTCGCGTAAAAATATAATGAAAAATAAACGAAGCATATTTGAAATAAATAAAAGCTCTCATAATATACCTGCTTCATTTAATATTTTCATAGGCTCAAAAGCATTCATAAAATTACATTCAAACATAGTCAACGATAGGTAACGAGTTTGAAATAAAGACAAAGCTGATAGAGTAAACAACCTTTGAAAAAGAGGCAGCTTCAGGAGAGACATTTGGAGAAAAAAAACTGGTATGAAATTAATAAAACATTGGGCTTGTCAAAAAGTACTAATAAATAAATTAATAAAATAACGTAGTCGCTTCCAAACCAAGGCAAGAACCCTCTTTTCGTTTGTACTATGTTTAAAAAGTAAAAGTTTTTTTGTTTTGTTTAGTTTGTATTATTGTAGGTGCAGTCTTTCTTTCGCTTTTGAATTTGCGTTTGTTTTAAAATATTTTTTTTTTGTGAAATACTGATTTTTTAAGGATTGTTCTTTTACTCTTTAAACATCTTTACCCTGTCTAAGCATCAGTATTAAGGAATACTTTATTGCGTAAACATCTATCTTATTTATATCAATATTTCAGTATTATATTACTTTTTTTCAAAAGTTGAAACCTTCCGTTAATGTTTTCAAGGAAACAGCTAGGGGTATAAAATAGCGCCTGGTATACAAATAATTTATTAATTATTTCAATTCACTGAACGAAGTTTACTCAACTAGTTCACTGATGTGTAGAGCGAACGCTTGGCAGTGTCCTTTTAGTAGATTTAACTTATCGGAATGATAATGGTAGCAGCATATGCGTCTGGAGTGTCGAAAGAGTTTTATGCCGGATGCCAGGTCATTCCTTAATTTTTCAACTTTTTACACTTCCTTAAAACCGTCTGTTTGAAAGATGGTTCAACTAACAAATAACCCAAATCAAATGTGAATTGCCGATTTGAACACAACTTTGCACATCGATAGAACACTTTAAAATATTGAACATTACTTTTGTTTTATCGGCAACACTTTTTAAAGGGTGAAATACACCATTAAATACTAGATAGTTGGGATTTAGAGGTTACAATATATTATTTTATTTTGAATTTTAAGGCCAAAAATTCAAATAACCATTGAAAATTTGAAAAACAATTACCAACCTAAACGTGTATCAGGATTTTTCTGAATATACTATTTATAGGAGTAAACCATTCCTCGCAATCTTACCCTGTCACTGTGAATGACCTTGAATCTTAAATTTATCGTAAGAAAGTCATTTAATCTATTAATATAAATGTCTATTATTTAGTTTTACAATGTTTTTTTCAATTTTATTCTACTGTAAAACGTAGGTAAGTTACAGTCATTTGTAAGAAAAACACGCCTTTTTTTGCGCATTTTGAGATTTTTTACAGGCCTATATTTTGCACAACTTTCAGAACAAAAATTCTAAATATTGGCAAGATTACTTATCTTAACACGTGTTTCCTTCATGCGAAAATTTATTGAAATTGAAACTGATGTGGTCAAGAAGGCAATTTATATTACTCCGCGATTGGGTACGATTACGAGAAATAGTTTTCCCCTATAAATAGTACTTTCAGAAAAATCCTGAAACACATAAACTTTAGATTGTTTAGTTTTTTCAAATTTTCAATAATTATTTGAATATTTGTAATTAAAATTAAAGAAAAATAATATATTGTAACCTCTTAATCCCAATTATAAATTTTCAGGGGCAAATTTCACATAGATAAAAGTTTGTTGCCGATTAAAAAAATACGGGTTCAATATATTTAAGTGTTCTATCGATGTGCACACTTTTACTCCAATCGGTGTTTCACACTTGGGTGGGGAAACGTGTAAGTTGCCTGCTGTGAAGGAGGTCTAACATTCTGCATTTTTTGAGAAAATGATCCAATTAAAATCCACAAGCCTGGACTCAGAATTCAATAAGAACATAAAGTTCTTTATAAACTTTAATTCTGTCGTCGTATTTTCTTCAAATTATCGAAATTGAAAATACGCTCATAAAGATGCTGCTGTAAAACTATTAATCCCAAAAAAGTCCATTGTCACGAAATTAAGGGCAAATATAATCATTTTTGCCTTTTCAGATTCATATGCTGTATTTAAGAAAAAAAGGAATGTTTTGTACTATTCTAAGAAAGTGCAACATTAATGAGATCGTTTACGGAATCATTTTAAAGATTTTTTTATATTAGTTTGTGCGAATGACACAATTTATCTTGAAACAAATGACATTTGGTTTCGGTATCATTATAACATTTTTTTTCTGATTGCAACTCTGCACAATTGGAAAAAATATCTACCTAATTTGTATGAAAATAACGTACATTAAATGAAAAAAATCATATTACGTGCAGAAAATTAGTCAAGTAATGTTATCTTCCAGAACACTTTAAACTCAACAGTATCTTGGGCAATATTTATCCATTTTATTTATATTTTTAGACATCACCCTAAATCCGAACAAGCAGTGAAAAAATCACGATTACCTTTTATACTCTCACGTACTTTTAATGAATGTGGTTAAATATTCTGTAAGAGTAACAAAAGAGACACAAACATTCTTCGCACGCAAAAACTAGATGAGACTGTTCTTCTTACGTGACTTTCTAGTGGTAAAACAGAACTGCATTACTACTTGTCAAAATGGGTAATAAAAATACAAATAAAGCGTAACAAATTAAGCTGATTTTCTTAAATCAGTTTCTTCAATTTGCAAAGGTGACGTGTAAAATAAAGAGTTACGCGTATTAGAAGTGCAGTTTTTTAATTAAGCAAAAGTAAATGACATCCTTTAATTCAACATTGAATTTTGTTCGAGTAAATGAAGGTTTTTTTGCTTGAGTTTTTCTAAAAAGACCACTCCTTCAACGAACCATCAGGAATCACGTTCCTATCCAACGACTTTAAAAAACTTATCATTTTCATTTCCTTTTCGGCCATGGACACGTCCCTTACATGAACGTGCCGTGTCTGCCAGAAGCATACGGGAAATAGGTTCATTACTTGGAAATGAAACTAAAACACACACTGGTCCTTTAATGCTCGTCTTATCTTCTTTACCATGGGTTATTATGCATGTTTTCAAAAATAATCGTTTCTCAAAATCTCAAGAGTTTATCATGAATGAACATTGGTTTTCTGTAAAATAATGAGTTTTGAGATTATTCGTTTTATTTTCATTCTGATGTTTTGATTAATTAATTTTATTTTCGGAAACTTTAAACAAAATGAAATTCGGAGTACTTTTTAAAAGATAGAAAAATAAATGCAAACTACTATAAACGAAAATTATTTACTTAAGAGGATTTTTTTATTATTTTTTATTAATTTTTGTAAAGTGTATTTATTTATTTATTTTAATGTTTGTCAACTGGAAATGAAATAATCTTTGCAGTGCTTTATTTTTAAACAGAAAGAAAAAAAGTGTGCAGACGATTTTTTTTCGTTTTGTTTTAATAAAATGCACTTTCATTTCGTTTTATTTATTTATTTATTTATTCTTAAAAGCAATTTATGTTTTTTTATAGAAAAAAATACATTATTAGTTGCATTGTTTTAAGGATGATACTACTTTATTTGTTTTTACTGATTCGTATTTATTTCATCAGAGAGAGGCATATTTTGTTTTTAGAAATAAGCTTTAAATGTTGGAAAGGTATGTTTGACATCCTTTGCAATCTCATTTAATTAAGATAATAATGATCAGATACTATACATTCGATGCTGGTATACGGGATAGTAGACTGTTCAGTAGAGTGGAGTGAAAAAAATCAAAATCTGATAAATGTTAAGTAATAGTGCGGAAAAAGTTGATTTTTGTCGTGATATTTAATCATGCAAAAGGATTTCGGCAGAAAAAAATATCTTGAGGGGTCGCCCAAGCCTTGAAGTTGGCCATTATTGCATAAAAACTGGAAACAGTTACAATAGTTTCATCAAAAATAAAAATTAGATAAATTTGATGTAATATCACTTAAGAGTAGGCGCTTTGTGTAGATTACATACACACTGCATAAGATCATTTTCATAATAAACTATAATGTTAAGTCCCATACATGCTTTGAATTTGACGAATTTGGCGTCAAATCTGAATAACATCGTGATGCTCCGTACATTGAGGAAAAAATATTAGAAGTTATTATTTCAAAAAATTTGCTTCCATATGGATTAATTCTTACATATACGGAAAAAGTAAGTAATACAGGCATTTCTTATCCAGTAAAAAAAAAAAAGATAATTCTGCACTTAGTCAATATCTTGAGCTAAAAGAGTAAAATTTGACTACGATAGGGAACAATGGTAAAGTGTAAAAATTTGAAAATGTAAATGTAGCTTGAAACAGCGGACATAATCCAACACCTCGAAACAAAGAAAGTTGCTAAATAAATTTTAATATTTTTGAGCCCTCAAACTAATCACGTTGGTTAATATAAAATATAGTTTGGCTTGCGAGTTGAAATATTTGTCTCCTGCCAATTTTCGGTCTTAGTGTTATATTGTGACGTATTTATGTGTTCTAATTTGACTCGAATAAAGCCTTAGGTCTTGGTTATAAAACAAACTATATCTAGCGCTTCTTTATGTAATTTTACCTATCGATTCACCGCTTTAGTATCACATGTGAGGTTTTGATAACCATAAAATTCTGTAGTACATTACAAGCACCATTTCTTTCGAAGTATCTGAAATTCTCATTTTGGAAAGGTGGAGCCAAGTTTTCCCACTTCTGCTTATCGATGAGCTCGTGGTAGCCTCTTAGCTTCGAAATTGAAATCTGAAATTGTAAATTTTCAATGCGCTGTCGAATTCTTCGAATTTGTCTTCGTAATCCGTCACAAAACAAGTTCTCTGATGGCGATCATCTGCATTCTCCAGTGTTATATGTTTTAGATTCTCAAAGTAACCAGTGCTATAGTATTGTTGATGATTGAAACGTCATCTGAGAACATGGTTTCTGTCAGAGTACGATGGCAAAGTTGAAGAATTCGATTAGACAACAAAAATTTATAATTCCAGATTTTAATTTCGATGCTGAAAGACTACTTTAAGCTCATTGACAGGTGGGAGTGAGAAAACTCGGTTCCTCCACCTAAAATAGGAATTTCAGAAAAAACTTTGAAAGAAATAATACTTGATTGCGTACCCACTGAATTGTATGATTTACAAAACCTCACGTTTTACTAAAAGAATGAGACGATGCATAACATTTGGCAAAGAAGTGTCAACTACAAATTGTTTTGTAACCCATAGAAGTGAATTTCTTAAAATCAGATAAGAATCCAGAAATAGTACCCCACAATGCATCACTAAGGCCAAACATTGTTAGGATTCAAGAAAATAAGTCCGACTCGCCAGCCAAACTATGCTTTATTGTGTGAAATTTGGTTACAGTTTGAGAGATCAAAATCATTAAAATTTATTTGCTTCAAGCTGCGACTTTTGTGGATGTTGCAAGCTACATATTTATTTTCAAACTTTTATACTTAACCGGACGTTCTTTATCACACCTCAATTTTCCATTTTGCACCTAAGTTATGCGCTTGCGATTTTTATCCCACGTTCCGTTTTGTTATGCGTTAAGGGGAAAATACACTTTTTCTTTCTCTATGTAAGAAATGCTTTTATTACTTTTTTTTCGATATCTATGTAAGGCTTAATTAATACGAGAGCACATTTTTACAAATAATGACTTCTGATACTTTTTTCTCAAAGTACGGAGCCTGACGATGTTGGTCAGTTTTGAGGCTGTATTGGTCAAATTCAAAGCATGTGTGGAACTTTAAAATATACAGTTCATTATTAAATTGATCATATGCGGTGTGTAATATACACAAAAGGCCCACTTTTAAGTGATATTACATCAAATTTATCAAATTTTAATTTTTGATGATACTATTGTAACTTTTCCAGTTTTTATGCAATAATGGTCAACTTGAAGGCGCTGGCGACCCCTCAAGATATTTTCTTCTGTCGAAGTTCTTTTGCATGACTAAATATCTCTACAAAAGGCAATTTTTTCTGCACTATTACTTAATCCTTATCAGACTTTGATTTTTTCTTCACTCCACCCTACTGTTCAGTTCAGGACGGAATTTCTTGTTAGAACTTCTATAAGGGTTTCAGTTGTGAATAATGTATTTATCCCTTTAACACTATCGATTAAAGAAATTATGCAACAAAAAAAAATAATAATTTCAACTAAAGTATAGCAATACGTTGATGTTGCCCCTGTTGTTGTAGAACTTTTCTGACTCATCAGCAGTTGAAATCAATGGGGGTTTACTTGTTCGAGACCGCAAAAATGGATTCCGACAAACACAAACTAAATCTCACTAGTCTTTGGGACCAGTGCCGCAAGTTCGCCGGTAAAAGAGACATTTTATCATATTTAAATAATTACAAGTATGTTTTTCCCCATATTTTCCATCAATTTTGTGCATTTAATTTTCAGTAACTTATGCTAAATCCAAGATGAGTTAAATATATTTAAAAACAAAGAGGAAGCTATTAGTTGCAGTTTCTAGTTTTTTGAAATCTTAGAAAACATAAATAATAACCTAGCAAGTGTTATGTGAGTCATGGAAGTTATTAAATTTGCAGGTTTTTCAGAAACCCAATTCGACCAATAAAAAGTAAATTTTAAAATTGTACTTTTAGTAGATTATCATGTTACAGTTAATTTATGTACCACGTTTAAAGATAAATGCGGCACCTCTTATTTAACCGTAAAACAAATGTAAAAAAAAGCTTTATTTCGTAATACAAATTTTGCTTACGCTTACATTTTAGAGTTGAGGAATTTTCTATGATTTTACTACTTCACAAAAAAAAAAAAAAAACACTTTTAGCTCAACTGAAGATTGATGTCGCAATTTGGTTATTTTTCTATGTTATATTTTTCATAGTTAACATTATTAAGAAAATGAACTTTACTTTTTTAGTTCTGTTGTATTTGTGAAATTCCCAGAAATTTTAGCGGGAACTGCAGTATTCCACGGGACACAGATTGAAAACCACTGCTGTATACTAAAGAAAGGAATCAACATCGTTCAAAATACCAACAGGAGATTTCTGTCGTAAATAAATGGTTTATATATGGCACAATTCTGCCTCGAAAAGGTTTATTGTTTCCTAATTACGTCATAGCGTAATCAACAAACTACGGCCTTATGAGGGAAGGTAGTTTAATAACCAAATAAAAATGCCAATGAATAAGCGATTTACTACACAACCCCGTGGTAATAAAATTATGTAGAACCAGTGATGTGCGTAGAGAATACGAATACCTTTTGTGCTGTCGCTGTTTGTATACCTCAAAAATAAACTTTAACTTTTACTGCGGCGACAGCTTTCTTGCCCCATGTTGTGTCATGTCACAATACACAAATTTTAGTTCTATGTGTTAATTTTTAATGAGGGAATAAATGACATCAAACAAGAATAAATGAATATATGCAAGATATCTAAAACCAATAATGTGTACAAAATATTATGTACAAATAATCAAAACTGCAGGAAACAGGAATTTCAAATTCTGGAAATCGAAATTTAATAAAATAATTAATAACTACAAGTTTGCATTTGTTAGTGTTATGTCATTTTCGTTCGTGTGTGTGTGTGTGTGTTGCTAATTTTCTCACCTTATTTTTCCTTTTCTTTTCCTTTTTTCCCCTTCACGCAAGTTCATGAATACGGCCTATATATATCTCTTTCTAAGCAGTAAGCAGTTTTGGCAACACGAAACACGTGCATGTTGTGTTTTCTCAAAACTTTTTTTTTTTTTTTTTGGTCTCCCGTCATTGCAATAACAGCGCTCAGGCAAGTGCAACACTAAACTAATTGCATAAAAAAAGTAACTACTACGAAACCATAACAAAGTTCTTTTCACCTGATGTTCTTCCAATTCTTACTATAGCGCATTCACGGTGAACTGATAGAGGAAGTAAGCGAACAGGGCTGCTGTTTGGCGCCAACATATGCCACAGTAATGAATTAATTACTGAATTGGCAATTATTCTCTGGAATATTTAATCTGATTGGCGTTGTTTTCGCCATGCCATCGCCTATCAGACAACTCTATCGCCAAGTGTCACGCTGCTTTATTTACTTCCACTTTCAGTTCGCACCGAATTCTTTATAGTATTATAGTTGATTTTTTTATTAGGATGGTTGACACGCGTTTAAAAAACGTGATTTTTTTTTTTTTTTTTTGCATAAAGAAAATGATTCCATGACGTAGATTTTAGACATTGATAAAGAAGTAGCATTTCAACTTAATGCCTATATAGTTAAATAAATGTTTATCACTAAAATTTAAGTTTAATTGAAATTTCTTTTCAACCGTGAAAACGTATTTCACTATTCTATTTTGAATTCACTTCATGTTTAAATGTTAAAATTCTCCTTTCACTCGTTTTCTTTTTAATTTTAGAAAAGCCTTACAAACAAATATCGTATAATCAGAATAATCGAAAAAACGTATACACTTACTTATAACGTAATATTGTCAAAAGCTATTCATAATAATAAAACGTAGGAATAAAATCATTTTAGCACTTTTTGGCAACACAAAACAGATCGTGTTTATCCCTTAGTTTATACTGTGTGTTCCCAACAACGAAACAACTCTGCAATAAATCGGATTTCACCTTCCATTTGTTACGGGATTCATGTCACGTTTCTAAGCTGATATTTATTAGCAAAACAACGGTCACTCGTTCATGCATCACAGCTTCTAAGTCTTTCTTTGGAGCCTTTTCCGAAAAAAGTACTACGCCAATAATGCATTACCACGTAATTTATCTTTGCAGGTCTAAGCCCTGCTATAATAAAGGCTGCTAAAATAAATTCAAAACTTGAGTTTTCTCAGTAATTTTCGAAACGTATAGTAATGGAATTTGCAGGAAAACGATATGTCACATGATCTTGAAACACGGAAACATGTATTTTTTTTTTCTTTAAGTTAAACGCATAAAATATCGAAGGCAAGTGAACTTTATATGCTTAGAATATTATACCCAAATTGTTAAAGATTTTTTACATTTACAGAAAGCATTTATTGTATTTTTTTTTTTTAAACAAGTATAGACAATATTCTATGATTCTCATTAACGGTTTTTTTTTTTTTTTTTTTTTTTTTTTTTGTTAAAATGGATTTTAGAATAAGGTTAACCGAAAAAACTTTTTTTTTTAAATCCTTGTTTGGATAGTGTGGAAAAATTGCTATACGAGTCTGTTATCACCCTCAAAAAATTGCGCTAAATTTGTTTAATATTTATCCGGTCCTATTTGGACTTGAAAAATTGAAAAAAGGACATAACTGTACGTTTTTTGAAGAAAAAAAGGGAGCACTGTAAAAAAATTCCGAAACGTTACTGGTTATCTCCTTGGAACGTTTCGGGATTTCAGAGGTTTTCACCTATTTCCCCGCAAAATCAAGTATCTTCGCAAAAAAGTTTCCTGAATTGCTAAAAGATGCACGAATGCAGACTTTCACTGGTTTAAAAAATATTTTTTGCTACCAGTTTAAAGAATGACTGAGCATATTTATAAGGTGTATCGGCTTCAAATTGATTACGGCTCGTCCAGATTGACTGAACTCCCAATGGGAGCAAATAAGTCACTGGATAGCTGCAGCCTTGCGAGGCAGGAATTGCAGGCAAGAAATATGGTTGGTTCTTGCTTGCAATTATTCGCGCAGCTTTGGCCATGGTCGCGGTAATGCTTCTGGACCCTTCTTGGTAAACCAGGAAGGTTCTAATCAAATACATTAAACCTATTTAATTTTTGTAGAAGGTTCATTACTGGCTTCAACAGGGGATATTTCCCAGCATTTCAGGAAGGTTACTCACTTGTATGGGAAAACGTTCCTGGTTCTTGTAAGATATGTTACTGGTTGAAATTGGGCACATCAGCTGCCTATTATTTTCCAGGAACGTTTCTGAATCGTTTTTACAGTGAGGGGAGGGTCCAAAAAATAAATAAATTTGAAACTTTTTCTAGCAAACAGTAGAAGTATCAGTCAGTGAATGAATTGTAATCCTCAATGACTTTTATACGTTCTGTAGAACATTTAGCTGCTCTATTTTAAGACTGAAACATGGAAAAAATGAAAAAAAATAGCAACAACAGTTTCAAAAGTAGTTTCAAAATAAGTACTAATTTTAAAATGTTACGTAATGCGTTACTTAGAATATACAGTGAAAATTCAATCAATTTTAAGCGACATAGTTTCGTTAATACACACTCAAATACTCACACTCAAATAAAAATAGTGATACAAGCTAGTTTTTTAATGTACGGTTTCAATTGTTTCTCCTTATTAATAAACGGCGCTCAATTGCTTTTATTATTCCTAAGATTATTTTACTACTATTTTGACAAATAGAGCTCTTAAGTATTAAAAAAATGTAAATCCTCTGAAGTCCTTTAACTGACCAAATTAAAAGCAAATAATTCTTTCTTTCCTCAAGCCATTTTTTTTCTCTCGACTTAAAGACTTGCTTTCGCCACCTCTTAAATAGAGATGCAACCCCTTGACAGAAAATGCTGCAATTCTACTCCTCCATACCTGGGAGTAAGCAGTTGTAAAGAGGTCATCTCTTATGGCCAATGTCAATCTTAAGGTAAAGAAAAGTTTCTCGGTAGCAAGTACGTCTGTCATATATTGCTAACGGCTGGTGAAAGTGCAAAAGAAATTTCGCAAGGTAGTGCAAGTCTTTGCAAAAAAGTATAATATGAGCTTTATCAACTTATCGGTTATTAGATGCGACGGAACAAATGTAAATACGGGATGGAAAGGTAGTGTAATTCGTTTACTTGAGACATGTATGTCAAAAGACCTTTGAAATGGAACATATGTTTGCTGCATGCTAATGAGTTGCCACAGAGGCATCTTATTCTGGAAATGGACGGTTGCACAAAGGGACTACATTCATGACCTGGAGCTATCGGACAGTTTCTTACGCCTTGCGAAAAAAATCCGGTGGTCAAATTTGATAAAATGACAACACTCTTCTGGGTTTGGATATGGAGGTTATAAAAAATGTAAGTAGGGGAGACCGGGGAAGATTTTCGCGCGGGCACGTTTTCAATTTGTCTTTAACTCGTTAGAGTCGGTAGAGCGAAGCACCGACCAGACTATTTCAAAGGCTGCGCCACTAGACGACAACGACGAGAGTTTCAGTTGGATGGCTGTTCACATCGCTACGTAACGTCAGTTTCACTTGTTCTTATACAGGTAAGTAAATTTTGATGACCTCATTTAAACTAAAATAAAACATATACGTCTTAAGTTTTGTCTGTTGTAATTTTTCGAAAGAGCACATTTAGGAGCTACCTGTGATGTGATAGTTTGTCCATAAAATACTTTTTTTGATCGTCTGCTTGAAGTTTAAGGAAACACAACGAACACCAAGCGGGGCATATTTTCGCATCGAAAACGTGCCCCGTCGCATCGAAAATATGCCCCGCCCCCTTTGATCGCTACTATTTATCGATGTTTATTATATTATTTACTCTTAAATTAAGCATAAATAGTTAAATACACATGAAAAGGTAAGCTTCTTTTTTGACAACTTATATTTTTAAACAAAAAACAGACAAAAAATAAATCACAATCTCAATCATTCATGAGCGATACATGTTGAAACAAAATAGGTCTAAATGTTTATAAAAATAGCATTAAACTGATATGTTCACAAAATGACTTGATTATTATGACGATGTTGATCTGTGTGTTGGGTATTCAGATTTGTCGTAGTACGACACTACAAAAAGAAGTCTGAGAGAGGCAAGTACACCATAGAGACTATGGTAGAAGCTGTCAACAAAGTAAAAGAAGGAAGAAGTGTGAAAAGTGTAGCAGTGTAGTAAAAGTGTAGTACCCCAGAAGAAGTGAGACCCCTGAAAAGAGCGGGTCCGAGAAAACAGACCGGCAAAGGAAGAAAGAAGAGGAAGTCGACCATTTTGACCGACACTCCGGTCAAAGAGCAGCTTAGACTAAAGCAGCAATAAGCTAAGCAGAGAAAACAAATGAAAAATGAGAATGAAAAGAAAGATAAGAAAAATATTTAAAAAAGTTTATTTAAGAGACAAATTGGAAAACCTAACAAGACCGAACAAAATGAAGAATCAAGTGATGAAGAGGAAGAAGACTGTGCTTGCATTTATTGCATAGAATTGTACAGTAAATCTAAGGCTAAAGAGATATGGGTAAAGTGCACTCGTTGCAAAAGACGGGCCCACGAGTCTTGCGTCAAAGAAAACCCTATGTTCTTTGTATGCATTAATTGTGACAGTGACGATGACGTTTCGTGTTTTTAACAGTCCTACATGTATTAAAATATTTAAGTAGCCAAGTTGGTGATGAGCTTTTTTCAATGTATATTTACTGAAAATCAATAAATATTGTAACCTACCTTGAAAATATTTTGTTTGATTTCCTAAATTATATTGATGTAAGTGCATGCGAAAACGTTCCCCTATCTATTAATAAGGTATGCGAAAACATGCCCCGGTCACGGGACACATTTTCGCACGTGACATAACGACACTTAAAACTATTTTTCTGTAAAACAAAGCTTAATTAATTGATGCAAGTAATTCCACGTTGTAGCCAAGGTTTCTCTGAAAGGTGTAGTACAGTTTTTCAAACTTAAGTAAATAAATAAAAAATAAAAATAATAATTTTAAAAAAGCGCGAAAACCTGCCCCGGTCTCCCTTACTGAACAACAGTATTTGTGTCGAATCTGTCGCCGCCGAAAGGCTTAAAGTTCAGAGTAATTTAAAATATTTCGTAAATTTTCTCTTAATTTGATGTTTTTCTAAACATCTCAAAAATTCAATCTCTTGCCAGAGCAGAAGACATTAACTTCGAGTCACGAAAATTTACAAAGTAATTAGTGTTATAGAGTCACACATTTTCCGCACGAAGGCTAAATGCTCTGCAAAAATTCGATTTTTTTGACCCACTCTAATGTATATATATTTAAATGTTTGAAAGATATATACTACTCAGCTACCCAGATGAAACATGCTTTCCTTAAATGGGAAAACCCCTAACTAGTTTTCGCACAGTCGAAGGCTAATAAAAATATTCTTTCTTGCTTTTATTGAACAAAAATATTTTTTCTACATGAAAAACGTTAAAGCACAACATATTATTTTTAAACTTTATTAATCGAAACAAATATGTTATTTCAAAAACTCAAAGTCAAAATACATTTACTGAACTGCGTTATTTAAAAGCAGACGAACCATTATCTACAAATCTTTCCTTCTGAGAAAGATAGACTAAAGAACTAGAATAATTGACTTTTACGGTTTGCCTTTTTTCCCGAAAGACCTCGAATGTTTTCATTTCTTCCATGAAACAGAATATATGGAACTTTTAAGCGGATCGATTTTCCATCATATAAATATGCTACCCAGATGAAACATGAATTTTAAAATGTCTTTATCAGACATATTTACGGAAGACTTTTCAATTCAGGATTTTTTTCACTATTACGTTTCTGTTTCCTTTTTTCTCTGAAAATGATTATTTCGTAGCGTTTCCATAAAGGGACGGATCTAAAAGTATTCTGCTGATTTTTTTAAATGTCGAATATGAAATCAAAGATCATTCAAAAATGGAAGCCAAGTTTTGTTGATGATTAATGTCTATTCCAAACGCATCTTTATCAGCAGTTCAGACTATGTATCATTGCGTTCGTTATTATTTGGTTTGAGAAGTTCTGATCCGTAGAAGTTAGAGTCAACGTATACAGAAGATAAATTGACTCCACTATAAATACTTTTATTGTGCAAAAGACATATTGATCTTACAACTATACAAAATATTTCATCTGTACTGTAAGTATATTGATACATATGTTTAGTACATTATTCAGTCCATGACAGAAAACAGTTTGATTGACTATTAAATGCAGCAACTTGAGCAACTCAATGCTAGTAACTCAAGCATAACTTAAATTTAATTTTTTTCAAAATACAGTGGAATCATCTTAATGTTACCGCCGGTTAATTGGATCAGCCGCTTTTTCGGACAAAATCTTAAAAAAGAACCAAAAAAATCCCATGACACAAACCTAATATTCTTCGCTTTTTGGAACTAAAATTTCGTTTAATCGGACCAAGGAACAGGAGTACAAATTAGAAAAAAAAATAATAAAAATCGCCCACACGAAGCGAGTTTCAAGCGGGCAAACGAACTTAATACTTAGTGTAATACAAATTAATAATTGTTCACTTTAACTTTCAATTAAACCCGTCAATATGTACAGGAAAAAAAAAGATTAACAAAACTGCCGTTTTATGGCGTCACTGTTCCTGCAAAAATCAAAATTTCAGTGAAATATCAAATTTTTCCAATTTAGTTGTAAAATAATGTAATTTACATTTCACCGGATTTTTTTAATAACTGGTTGGTACTTTTTAGCACTTATTTTTTCACACTCAAATTTTTAGTTACTTCTGGTTTTTGAATTGAATCGATACTGGCTGAAAAGAAGACCAAAACCGTATTGGTCTGGGACAAGTGTAAGAATGTTATTCGCTTTACTTTAATTTATTTTTAATTTAAAAATTTTGCAAGCTGCATTTTTTCTTCTTTGTACGCTTACATTACATATGGGGCTCACAATAATCATAAGGGCATTTATACGTTTTGTGTATAGCATGTTCGGTCAAGCTACACAGGTCCTGTTCGCTTAATCGGACCAGCCAGTAATTAAGAACAAATAGGTCCCGTCCCAATTTGTTCCTATTAACCCAAATCGGCTGTATCACTAAAAACTGTGGCCTTAGGCACATGATAGTAAAAACAATTTATTCGATATCTGTAATCATATTCTTTCATTGGGTGAGCGTTTACCCTGCTTAGTCAGGATTTTTAGTGGGATTAAATAATAAGAAATGTACAGCAAACCCCAATTGAAGACGAAATATGGAATGGTGTACATAGATTATTTTTAAAAAATAGTTAACTAAAACAATAATGTTTCATATGTGTACATTTCTGGCCCAATGTCTTCAGTTTTATAAGTTGGTCTCACACTCATTCTGAAACACCGAATGCAAGTGTCATCATCATCTCCTTCAAGGATTAGGCATATAGCCTGTTCCGGCTTCTTGGTCGCCCCACCGCTTCCTGGGTTTACCACGGTCTCGTTTGCCCCTTGGTCTGTAATAAAAGGCAGCTCTTGGAAGTCTCCGTCATGCCATACGTCGAACATGATTTTTCCAATCGTTACGTTATTCCGTATTTTTTTCATTGAGGCTGAATATCTGTAATTCCCTTCGAATAGATTCATTCCTTATTTTGTCTCGGATAGTGCAGTTCTTCAGTTATCGCAAATACTTCATCTCTGCTGCTTGAATTCTACTAGTTTCTTGACTGTTCAAAAGTCCATGTTTCAGAGCCGTATAATAAGGTTGGTACCGCCATAACTTTATAGAACTTCAGTTGTGTTTCCTTTCTCGTTTTTCCCTTCAGGGTTCTTGTAAGGGTTCCACATAAGTGTTGAAACCTATGTAGTTTGTTTAGACATCATTGTCGTGATCAAAAGTGACGTCACATCCTAGGTGAATGTAAACGTGCTAGCAGAAATTGATAAGCTACACAATTCATCAAGAAGCAAAATTATTTCACTACAGCAAATAGCCAACTTATATTTTTTCTCCCATATTATATCTCAACCAACAACGAACGAATTATTTTTAGAGTTTGCGCAAAGCCTTAATTTTTCCTCAATGCTTTCTAGATCTGGAATCTACGAATTAGCTCAAGTGTCAGTTTGTTTCCACATATGCTTCCGTTAAATTCAACACGAATGCCTTCAGCAAGTAGCCTACATTACGTTTCCTTCTAGTTTTGCCTTGAGAGCTTGCTACAGATAGTGAGTACATGTTTACATAACTCTGAAAACTGAAATCGAAGTTTAAGAAATTAGCTTCTGACGACGATGAAAAGATGCTTAATTACAATGTATGTTGATTATCCTAAATTTCTATACACGTAAAGTATCATTATAAAATAAATGTATAGAATTTCCTAATAATAGTCATTAAGAGATAAACGGTTATAGCACACTAAATATGATATGTAATGAAATATTATCTATTATTGTCCTGATTACTTTATGGTGGCGGCATTTCGGCATGATACATTAAGTGCACGCATATATAAACCGTTAGTGTTAATATTTTACACCGAATAAACACAATGCATTTCTCATAGATTAAAACAAACCATTGCCAAAGTAATATCTACAAGACAAATTAGTAAATTTTAGCGTGAGACATATATTATCAGAGAAAATGCATTATCTCGGACTTGAACCCACGCAGTTACCAGCCATTTATCAAGAATAGCGGGGGGGGGGGCGTATAATTAATTGGAATATCGTTAGCTTAGCTCATTTCTCAAATTTTGGAACTGCATGATGTTCTGAGAACCCAAGTCTATCCCTTTAAGAAGGGAAATAACTCTTTAGATTAAATACTCGATGTCCATTTAGAATGGCTTGTGTTTGCAAAAGAGATATGGTATTTGAGGTAATTTAAGTCATTAACATCAAGTAAGGAAAAACGGATATGCTTTTTAATTTAAAAAAAAGGTACAGCAATATACTAAATGCATCGAATGGGAATTTATTATTGATTAAAACCTATAATTATAACTATTGACCATTTTAGTTTCGGTTTCCAGATATTGTACGAGGCTTAAAATCTGGATCATGCAATGGAAATCCTGCCTGTTCTTGTACCCAAACATAATAACTAAAACGATTTCAAAGTAGGGCTTTTGTTTTGCTAAGAATGTATTTAAAATGTATACTGTGTGCATACCCCCCCCCCCTACCAAGTTGAATTTAAAGCCAAATTTCGAAAGTTATCCATGTTAGAATAAAATGTATGTGCTATAGATTGGGTCAGCTTTTTACTAAACTTTTTGAAAACGGAAATATACTTATTATTTAACATTCTTTTAGCGTGTTTATCACGCATAATATTTCAGACTTTCTCGGTTTATACTTACGGAATTTAAGAAAACTTTTGTTTGTTTTTTTTTATCTTAAAAAAGTGTATTTTATACTACTTAAATCATATGTGCATAAGCAGTCAATTGAAATACATAATATTAAGAAGCGTGAGATTGAATATAAGCAACTATCCTGTAGTTCATATTTTCTCTCTTGAATGCCTTCTCCATCCACACATTTGTACAGATGCAGTTTAAAACAATTAGAGAGTTGGGAAAATATATATTATAAATATGAAGTAAAATTGATGTTTTGTAACAACTATATAAAATTTTATCTCTCCCTTCGAGAACGTTTTTAAAGCATTTATTTATTTTATTTTTATTTTTAAAATGAGTGCGATTTATAAAACATTTGTTCTTAAACCATTCAAACATTACTGTAATCAAAGAACACATTTTAAATGCATTTAAGAACGTCATACTAGAATTTTGCTGAGATAATACTGTTTGACAAAGTTTTGACCACATATGTATAAGTTGTTCTTATTGTAGTTAAGTTTTTGATTTGACTGTATAGTGCTTGAAAATTCCCCACGTTTTCGAGGCTTTCCTTGATCCAAGTCATCAGTTTAAAAATGTTTTTTTTAACCATGTACTTGCTATTTAGTTTCTTCTCTAGATTTATAATTCTGATCATTCACATTATGACACATTTGAAACAACCTTTGGAAACATGTTTAGCTCAAGGAGATAACAACAAAAGTTTCCTAGTACCTTCATTTCAACACCTCCATGATATTAAAACTCCAATACAGATTCATCGCAAATGTTCTACAAAAAGATTCAGACTTTCATATAGTAGCACAATACATACACATGCAAATGTATGAATTATGCAAGTTTTTTACTGTATGCTTATATTGAATGCACCTGTTCTTAAACGCCCTATTATGTATGTTCTCCAGCGTTGTCTGCATCAACCTAATGTTATTCATATTTGCCTGATAGTAAAACCTGGCGAGTTGACCACCCTTGTAAGTTGACCACCTGTCTAAGTTGACCGCTTTTTTCAGGCACGAGATGAGCCCTTATCATATAAATCAACCTTTGTAAGTTGACCACCTGCTTAAGTTGACCACTAAAGTAGTGCACCCTAAGTGGTCAACTTACACAGGTTTCACTGTACTATACTTTTTAAACAATAAAGTAACTTTACTGATTATTTTACCATTAAAATTGAAATTAAATTTAGTTTATGTTTTGATTTATTAGTGCTTTTGTGCTTGTCTTATACAAGTTGCCTAATCTGTGAAAAACCTACCACTTGCTTGCAGAAAACTTTACTCCTCTTGAGAAAAAATTACCGATAAAACATTACAAAGAATTGCACCAATTCCTTGCTTTCAAGCCTTGCCCGGCAAAGGAATTCGACATTACACCCTCTCCTGCTCTTGCCAGACAAACGACACCCAATCTCGCATGAAAAATGGCTTCTCCATAAAGTTAATCACAGCGGCGTGTCGCCTTACCAATTAGTCCGAAGCAGTATTTAACCTCTCCCGCGCGGAGAGGACACTCCAGTGATATCACCCATCCTCGTGTGCTCACTGATTGGATGAAAAGCCAATCAATAACCATCAATTACTAAACAGATAAGAACGTTGGACTTTCAAGAACGAAACTCCAGATTTCCTTGTCACTTTGCATTCTCAGTTGACATTTTCGATTATAAGAATTCGGGTAATTTTAATTGCCATATTGGAAGGTAATGATTAAATCAAAACACTTTAATAATCGCTGCGAGTATGTACAGTTTTATTTCTTTATTTGCTTATTCTTTTTACAACGAGGTATTCATAATAACACCAATATGTTCTTTAGAGTACTTCATGAATCAAGTATTTCACACCACTTCAACAAATCAAAATTGTGTAAGATTTAAAAAAAACAGCTATTTCAGTCGTATTCGGGTTATCATGCAATAAACACTATCAGCTATAATTAACAAATTTCTATATGGTAGTACAAAAATTTGATATGAAAATTGAGGGTACATTTTTAAATTTCTCTTGTGTAGGGCTTATTTTATAATAAAATACGCACGCGTAATGATTGAAAAAGCCATAGTAAAAGTTCTAACCAGTTATGGAATAATGGCATGTTAACAAGACTCGAAAAGGAAGGAAGAGCGAGAAAAATGAAAAATTTAACTATTCATAGTTGTAATTTTTTTTTAAAATAATTACAATTTTTTTTTTGTTATATTTCTTTTTGCGCAATAGGAGTAAAATATAAAATATGCAACGGTAGCATTGGTTGGAATAGCGCTGTAGTTCAGAAACTTAGAAAGCGTTATAATTCATCTAGCAAAGAAAGAAAAGAAAAAAAAACTCATATGAGGCAGTGAGAAGCAAAGGGATGTAAGCGACAAAATTTAAAAAATTGGCGATAACCAGTACAAATGGTAGGTGAATCTCTCATCTGTGTTGGGGCAAAATATAGTACTAGTAGTCCTAGTAGGTGCTTTTGTACAGCATGACTTAGAAAAACTTTTCAATGAAAGCCTACCGGAAATTTAGACGCGATTTACTCAAAGCTTTAAATAGTCAACTTACAACATCATGTATCTCTTTTGTCACATACATTTTAAACATTATTTTTATCTCAGAAAAATTGTTGCTTCGTGAAATGTGAGCTTCCGTACGAAATTTAAGTTTCGAGAGTTAAGTATAGAAGTAACAGACGTGCGTGCAACGTTGTGAGATCTATAACAACCGCACTTTGAGTGTATGTTTCTTCCTAAAAATATTTGCATACATTCTTTGTAATTCAATATCAATTATTTTTCTTACATGATAGAGATGAAAAAATACCACGTTTTAATTAAAATAACAATTTTTCGTATTACAATCTCAGCTTTATAACAATTTTAATAGTTTTGTACACTACGCGCAAAAACTATCCTGCATAATCCAACTACACTCTCATCTTAACTATTAGGTCTTTTAAATTTCCATTTAAAATGCATGCATTTTAAGACATGTACATTAGGGTCGGCCGTAAAAGGATTTCGATAAGTGGTTTCTATTAGCAAAATTGAGTTGTGTTTTTATATCCTAAATATTAGACACATAGCTTTAAAAAAAAAACCTTCATTATTAGAAAAGTTTTCGTAACATCAAAAAACTTTGCAGATTATACCCGTACTAAAAACTTAATGTTACACTAAAATAAAAATAAACATCTAATTGCTTTTAAAGATACACATAAATATATGAAGACTGCGGTGAAAGCAAGTGTTTTAATGGTATTATAAAAATATGCGAACTTAAAAATGTAAATGTTTTTTAAGGTACAGCTGAGTATTGAAAAATATGTATATATTTGACCGCATTTTTTTTTTAATTTTAAAACACGTGCTTGACCTAAAGATTTAAAATTTGCTTAAAAAATATTTTACTCATGTTTAGAATGTCAAAACAGAACTCGGTTTTCACTAATGGGTGTTGCATACCGGAAACATTCATTTTTACTACACCCAATGTACTAGAAATGAACACATGCATGTATTTATATAATTCGCTTGTCTTTGCTCCCATGGCACTTTTATATTGAAAAGGAGAAAATATGCATTGCATTAAATTGGATGCTTGAATGACGATTATAGCTAAAAAATATCTCATAAATATTTCCCTTTCAGACTTATTTTGTTTCAAATATTTTTTTTTCTAATTGTTTCTTTTTATATAAAATTGCTAAATGTAGTAATATTTATATATATTCAAAATTTCAACATGCCTAGAAAAAAGGAAGTTTGATATGTTTATTTGAAGATTCTCTGAAACAGTCAAGAAAGAAGCTGTTGCACTGGTGATGGACAAATGCTACAGTAAAAGCATTTCCCCTTATCAAATGCTATCAAATGCCCTTCAGCATAACTTAGCCATCGATAACTATACACATAAATAACATTTAACTAACAAAAACAGTTTTAAAAAACTATATCCTAATGTAACTATTTCATTACTTGAGTCCATTAAGAATGAGTGCTCAGGAAGGTTCAACAAAATTGGTTATGTCCATTCTGCAAGGGACATATCAATTTTGCAAAAGTTACCCATATCCGCTGTTTATTTTTTATTTTAGCGTGTCAAAATAAATAAATAAATGATTAAAGTACTTGGAATAAAATTCAACGAAAAAATGAAAAGGAAATAAGTATACATATAATAGGGATTTTCTGCAATTTCATATTCATATTTAAAGTTAATTACTTAAAACGAACGGCAGCGGTATTCTTAGTAACATTTCAGTTCACACTAATAAAATGCAGAGTTTAATTTTATTAAAAATTTTGTAAATGAATACAACATTATTTTGCAAAACACTAATGATTGTGTATGACTAAAACAGCACAGAATTGCATTCAGACATATTTAATTATATTTCAAATATATACTGTTGAGGAAAATTCCAAACACAGAGTCCTAATGCATGCCTTAAATATGTATTAAATTAAATACAATAAATATTTAAAAATATTTCGCAAAAGATATTAAGGACTATTTTAGAAACTATATTGAGTTTCCACATTAGACTAAAATTAGAAACTACTTACAACGACGGCCAGGAGAAATTAAGCAATATTTATTTTAGCTCTTGCGCAAGTAACTCACATATTCAGCAACATTTATTTATCGAGTACTAAATTGGATCCATCACAGCCAACTATCGAAAACAGATTTTAGAAAACTATTTCCTAACATATTTTCAATGCTTATGAGACAGCGGCGCTCAATTAATGAAATTCTCCCAGGAAAAACGACTCCCATAAAGTTAATCGCACGCGCGCGTCGTCTTTCCAATTAGCGCAAAATAGTGCTTAGACTCATTGGAGCGAAAAGATGCTTCAAAAATATATGTCACGTCAGAGTGTCTTTCCTGATTGGATGTATAATCTTCGACAAGTAACTGCTGCGATTGATGCATATGAGTTTTTATTTGTTTCTTGTTTTAATTATGTTTAGAAAATAAAATCATAATTTTTACTAATAATAAAGCTGAAAGTCTCTCTGTCAGGATGTCTGGATCTCTCTCTCTCTCTCTCTGTCAGGATCTCTGTGACGCGCGTAGAGCCTAGACCGATTTTCATGAAATTTTGCACAAAATTAGTTTATAGCATGGGGGGGGGCACCTTGAAGCGATTTTTCAAAAATTCTATTTTGTTCTTTTTCTATTTCAATTTTAAGAACTTTTCACCGAGGAAATTATCACAACGCGGACGAGTAAATTACCAAATTATCATGACGTGGAACCGTAATATGGGCAAGCATAGCCAATTGGCGAGAAATTCGTCATCCATTATTTGTAAATATACAGGCGAACCAAATGACCTTTTAATTTTCTATTGCGGCTAAAGCCGTGCGGATACCACTAGGGTGTTTGTACAGATCTTATGGTAAACAATAAATAAAAATACTTTGTTTTGTTAACTGTGAGAAATGTTTTCTAACGCGTCTACCTGACATCCTTCACTCATTAAGGTTCTCCGACAATGTCTCCCGGATGTAATTGTAACATTTATAAATCTTAAATTATGCACTATTCTGTCTAGCACCTTTTTCCCGATTTCACCGGTACTGTAGGGTAAACGGTCATGCGTATCGATACCAAACATGGATCATTTGCATATCAGATGTCACTCTACTTATATGCAAAATTTCACGATTGTACATTTCTTCTTTCTTGGGGCGTTATTTTCAATGTTCCTGAGTGTGTCCATATATCTATCAATCAATTATTTTTTTCTCTTTATTCCCTTATCGAAATGCCATGCTTACCCTTTTAGAATTTTATTTGAAAGAAATTAAGTACTTCATATTTTTCATAAACTTTCATATTCTTTTTTGACACAAAATATCATGCACTAAGAACTCTAAGAGTAAAACTTATGGTCAAAACAATCGCTATGTATTTATTTTAATAAAGGAGTAAATGAAATCAATAATGAATAGCATAAAATTGCTTATTTTAATAGTTTGTCGGTAATCCTCGTTAAACAACAGTAAATGTTCTTGCAAAGTAAAAGAGTTAGTTCTATTAGCATACAAGTTTTAAATGTGAATGGTTGCTTCACGCCACAATTTCATTCCATAATGTTGTATATATTCTTAATTAATATAATCATAAATTGAATTCCTATAAAGATGACATCGTCCTAACCAAGTTCAACGGTAACTTCTTGTTATTTTTTTTTTACCTTATTTAACCCTTTACTTCCGATTGTTCACCAAGGAATTAAATATACAATCATTACACATTTGCTTATTTAAAAGATAAACTGACTCGTTATCTACAGATTTTAAAGCGGAGAAAAAGAATCGTGCTCAGCCGTGGCATAGTCAAATCCTCATATATATAATAGCCAATGATCGAGTGACGCGCGTGTTTCAACAATGAAACACGCTCCACGGCATGATAATTCGACAATGTGTTTTGGCAATGTTTAACATGCAGGGAAAGGCTTTATTATGACAAGGCTGAACTGGATCGGTAACTTAACTGTTTTACTGGTAAGACTGTCATTTCAGGGGAATGAAGAAACGAAAAAGCGGTTGACTATGAAGGCTATCTACTGGAGTTTAGGGTTAATCCACTGAAGTTAGGGTTAAAATTTCAACTATCAAAATATCACCAAACAGGCAGTTGCTTGGTTCAAATGTAAAAGCAATTTTCACCCGTGTAATCTTGACGGATGATTATCTAGTATTTTAAGAAAAGCTAAGAAAACGGCTTGATGAAGAGAAACAGCTATTCAGGCCATATATTTTGACCGCATAAAAATGTTTGACTTACCAAACATTTACATTGCGCATACCTTTATTTATTTACTTATTTATTTTAATTGTTTTTGTTTTATATATACTGTAAAAGTACTTATTTCCGCAAGGCTTCAATTTTGCGATTTTTTCGGGTCCGTCGTAATCGCGAAAGTTTAAGCTTCGCGAAACATTTCAACTGCTGTTAAAGCACTTATTTTCGTGAGCTGTAGTTTTCACAAAAAGGAAAATATCAGTGATTCCGTGAATTTTTCAAGAACAAAATAAATGTGCCGTGAAGGAATATTTCAATAGGTCAATAGAAGAAGAGAAGCAATTTTCACTCGTCTTGCCTTGACGGGCGATTTTCTAGTTAATATGAAATCTTAATTGCACTAAAAATAAATTCACTAGAGTGGTACTAGAGTGCAGAACTTTTAAACTGGTTTTCCATTCAAAAGATGGTTTAGGAGTTTCGATCACATTCGGAAAGTGGGAGTTTCAGCTGCACTTCTACGAAGCATATTCAAGAATTAAACATAAAGAAGCATTTATAATTTACCAGATGTAAATAATAAGTGAATCAAATAGTTGAACAGTCTCGCACTATCCCTTTAATCTTAGGAGATAATAGGGATACCTTTGATAAGACCGTATGCACTACCAAACCACAATATACTTTTTTATTTTAATGGAACAAATTTAGGCGTTTATAGAACATTGGAGCAAACTTTTACTTTTTTTTCTGAGGGCACATGAAATGTTTAGGGCAAAAGACGCGTGTGAACTCAGCTGAAGATCTCATAAAACAATAAATCTCAACTTGTAACTGCTGTTATTGTTCTTTCGACTACCTAATACCACTGTAGTTTAGTTCTGAATATTTTTTTTTTCTTTAGTTGGAAAGGGAATCTATGTTCCTGTGCAATTAATGGTCGTCTGGATAGCTATGATCACATTTCTTAATTTTCTAAAATAATTTAGAATCACCTAAAATTATTAATTTTAAGTTTGACGTAAGAACGCGGTACAAAATGTGAATTAAATCGTATTATTAATATTGAAAAATGATTTGAAATGAGTCTATTCAGTAGAATCTTCAAAATACAAGTTTACTTCGTACCTAAGATATAACATAATCAAAAATAAATCAAGATAACAAAGCAAGGTATTGAAAGAGAAACAAATGTAAACATAGAGATAAAAACCAGTTTGAAAACGCATCTTCACTATCATGAAAGTACGAAAGGTTTATGTTAAGAATTTTAAAAAGAATACTAGGAAATTTCCCAAACTTCCAGTAAAACATTTAGTTGCTGTATTGTATTATTCCTGTAGAAATAAATGCGCTTTTGTATTTATAAACAATCTTTATTGCTATTTTCCAACTACCAGCAGAAAAAATTAATTTCGAATGATATTTACATTTTAACAATGTTTAAAACTCATTTCAAAACTTGAATAGTTTTAATACAATATAGCATCAACCATGATTGGGCCCTTCGTGGCTCTATGGTAGAAGCTTCGCTTCATATGCCGGAGTTTGCGGGTTTGATTCCCGCCGTTGCCCTAGGTGTTGTTTCCTCTCTATGTGCTGAAAATCTTTCTTGTGTTGTCTTATCTGTTAATAAAGAAGGCCAACCTTTTGAGGCAATGGCACGAATTTTTCCGCAGTAGAGTTTATTACAGACACGCCAACAACAACATCGAACATGATTACCCTTCTGAAAAATTTATTACTCTTAGTGAACGTATTATATTAAACACACATTTGTAAAAAGCCTGTTACCTAAACAAACGGAGGTTTGCTCATTTTACTTCCTTTTTAAAAATGCATTTCACAAATGTCACAAACGGTTTTTTTTTTCCCTTTTTTAAAAGATTTTTCATTTTCTCCCTATTCTTTTCAAAAATACAACATTCTACTCAAAAGAACATTTCTAAATAATAAACAATGGAGAACGATCTAAACGTTTAATAATGAAGCATAACTATAATAAATGGCATTTAATTCTTGAACGAAACAAATTTATCCACGAAGAAATATAAAATTTGGTGAAAGTTTACTAGGATCCTCTTTTTTTGTCTTTTTACACTTTAATTACTCAAGTGAAGCAAAATTAAGTAGACGTGCATGAAAGCTTTACCTTCAACAGCAATTACTGAAGTTTATTTCCGTCCCAAGAAATTAGTTTAATGTCCGAGTTCCTAATTAAAAGTAATTCAGTGTAGTGTTTAATCGTAGGAAATATTTAGAAATAAGAGTTACTTTAAAGACAGGCACCGAGAAATTATGGTGATTACGAAGTAAGAAAACAAATTTTAAACAAGTGTATTCTGTTAACCATAGCTCATAAATTTGAACTTACCTTTCTTAAGTAATTAGTGTATTCACTTTCCGTGGCAAAAAAAGTATAGTATAAATGAATTATAGCGTATTAACAACTAGTAGTAATTAAAACTGTTCGAAGAAGTCTTGAAATATGGCGTTTATGATTGGTTTTTCTGAAACTCTAAAATAAGTGGTAAAATTTCTAAATTGTGATAGTAAATCATATTTCTGAATTTTGATTGCAAGAGTAAAAGTTAGAATGTTATATGAGAAATACGTGAACTTAGTGGTATTCTCGGTGCTAAAATTTGATACAGTAGAGCTACATGGGACTTAAGTATTTATTAAATTAAATCTTAAGCACCAAAGCTGTTAAGTAACGTAAATTAACAACGTCAAAAAAGCACAAATTCGCAGATTATTGCAGACATATGTTTCGGCGTTTCAGGGAACGCCTTTTTCAATGCAAAACGTAGTGAGTTTATGGATTCCCTGAAACGCCGAAACATTTGTCTGCAGTAATCTACGAATTTGTGCTTTTTAGACGTTGTTACTTTACGTTACTTTACTGTTCACCACAAAGGTATTTATTTATATTACCAAAGCTGTTATTCGTGTTAAATTATTTAGAGCTTGAAAACAATACAAACTGAACAGTAACAAATCAATTAGATGTACATATAGGGTTGGTTGGGGTAAGTGGGACCTCTTTGGAGAGTAGTTCGTTTTTGAAACCATATTCAAAAGTTTTGAAACAAAAAAAATTAAACTTATTGTCTTATTTTATCTTGGACACTATTAATGTACGAAAGTTTACTCTAACAATAGGAAGCAATTTTCATACAAAATGACATCGTACCTGATGTGTCATTTCAAATTTCACCGAGACTGATTCAGGCTGATGGTCAGTAATTAATTTAAATATTTCTTTTTTTTTTTTTTAATTTTGAAACACGTTAAAGCCACATGCTCAAGAGTATTAATTCTTATTACATCAAACTTGCCCTAAAAATTATTTTCGGATATAATGTTAAATATCAATTGTCATGATTTACGAAATCCATGTTTAATGCAATTTCTTCGGTGTTCAAAAACCAGCCAATCTGCAAGTTATGCAGTGACATGTATAAGCTCTTGTGTGTTTGACAGCATAACGCCAGAGGCACTGCATATACTTCTAGTTCAGATTAAAATAAACTTCAAAAGTCTTAAAATTAAAATGTTTTGAACTGAATGGTTCTGTATTTTTACTTAACCGACAGCATTGCTATTCAATTACTATTAGTAAAATTATTGAAATGTTTTAAACATTTTTAACCTATTTTTTATCGTAATGTTGCTTTCTGTATTTTTACCGAATTTAAAATATTTTTTTATCTCTGTGTTTCTAATAAACTCATCATCACTCAAATAATTAAAAAATGCTGCCACGATCGTTGCTTATCTTAACAGATAACGCTCTGATATTTCTCTCCAAAATTTTATTCGTTCTTCTCAGGTGATATCTTTACTGGTCACAGTCGAAACGAAAGCGAAAAGGATGAAAACTATTTAAGTTTCGAAATGTGAATAATGATCTCAAACGACGACAGAAAAAGTATAAAAAACCTAAAAATTCATAACTCGAGTTTCAGCTTGATAAAAATGAAACAACCAAGATCGATTATTCAATATCCGGATATTTCCTAATATCGGATCATTTTCGCTGCAGAGTCAGTATTTCTTCTCCTTTAAAGAAGAAAAAAGTCGACATTATTTCGTTCTGTTAATAAAACGAAAAGCGTAAAGAATTTACAAATATTGATTTTTGGAAAAAGGACTTATTTCATGTGACACTGAGATTTTTTTTTCTTCTTTAACGTAGGATTTTCGAACTGCCAGACAGTTTTTCCGTATCGTGCTTTAAAATCGTTCGTTTAAATTGAGCGAAGAAAGCAAATGGTTTGGTTTGAAAAAATCGGATGTTTTGTAGGGATTCAGTTGCTCATGAATAATGCATCATGTATATACAGAAAGTTTTCCTAAAATGCGCTTGAATTGTTTATCTTTTTTTTTTTTTTTTGCTATGAGCGTTATTCAGTTAAACTATGCTTACTAGTTTTTGAATAAGAATCATGGACTGGAAAGTACTGTCTAAAAAAATACATCTATGAGTCCGATAATCTGTTGATGATGCAAAAAATGTTTAATGAAATTCACCTAAAAGTTCTTTACATCAGTTGTTTTATATTTTATTGAATGTAATAGGGTAGGCTTAGGGTAGTTGAACAACATTTTCTTCTATACGTAAAATAAAAACAATTAAGTAATTATTTTGTCAAACTTTAAAAAAAAATATGAAAGTGCAGTCAGGATAAAGTTGCATTGTAAAACTTTAAAGTATTAATTGCAAGTATGAACGAACAGTTAAAAGTTTGTACTCAGCATCATGGATATTTTTCCTTGATAGCGATGTAAGTTCGTCCAAAATATTTATCTAATATTATGCTGATGCACAAGTTGAATAAATGGACACAATTTGATTAAATCGTATATTTTGTTCACAAAAATGAAAATAATAGCACATAATTGGAAAACATATCTTTCATACATCGTTCCTTCACGATGTCATGCTAAAAAAAAAGGCAAAATCATGTAAATAAGGCAACCAAAAAGACTATACATGCAATAACTAGAATATATCATATTAGATATTAAATCAGTCGCCTTCTTCTGCATCATTCTACTTCTTACAATTAGCAAAAACCTTTTTGACCCCAAATTTCCCCATGCAAAATATACTCCGTGCAAGAAAAATAGTCAGTCAAAGACAAATTTAGTGTATATGAAAAACACGAGTTTACAAATCAGTGAAATATAGAACATAGTGTGCATACAATCAAAGAAGTGAGGACAATGGTAATGGCTGTTTGAAGCTTTAAATAAGTTTTGTATGTTAAATCATTATACTTTAGAGTTTATATCGACTTAATGATAACATTTTAATGTGTGAAGAAGTGTTAAAGAAACAAGGACAAGAAGTAGACATTGTCTTTTTAGTGCTATTAACTTCGACAAATAAAAGACAGTTTCAGAGTCCATCATTTTATTATACTTTTAATGCCTGGATAATTTACTCCGTCTATTTAAACAATATTTTGAAAACAGTAAAATTAAGTCATTAAATTTAATATGCTTCAATGTCCAGTTTTCAACGATATTGACTCCCCTCAAAAATGCAATTTTAAAGAAACTCAGTTGAAGTAGGTGTCTAGGGACCCTTAAATTTCAAAATTTTCGATTTCTTGAAAAAATTATATGTTATAGTCCTATTTTTTTTTTTTGAACAATTTCATACCAAAATGTTTCCGATACTACAAAAACTTCCAGAGTTATTCATAAAAAAACTAAAACGATACTTACGAATTGTAAACAAAAACACGAACGGCCACGCCTCCTTTTGACAGCTGACAAGTCGTTACGAAACAGTTTTAGCTTTCTACCGAAATACTTTTGCAGCTAAGCCACACTCAATATACGAAAATAACGTATGATGTAGTAGCATAGAAACAACTAAACTCATCTCTCTTGATCTTGCACGTTAGTTTGTTTACATTGCGATTTTGAAAGTTATTAGAGCAGGTTTTTGAAAATTTGAAATTAGCTTGTTATGGATACATCTGTGAAAAAACGATCCTCGGGCAAAAGACCTAGAAAAAAAAAGATTTCAGGGAAACAGATACCTGAAGAAATCGAAATCTGAAGATGGTTCAGTAAATTTTTAACGAATTACACCTGACAAAAGTGCATCTGCAAAAAAGCTACCGAGTGCACATGACGTTTCGAAATCGTTGGAAAATGAGATGTGTCCTTCGTTTCAAGGCTTAAGACTACTTGATGTGTCCTTATTTTTTAAGCAAATTGCAAAATGTATTTGTTGTTCTAAATGCCATGGAAAAATCACAATTACAGAAAAATCAACAGTAGGATTGTCATCGACATTCCGCATTGTTTGTTCGCAATGTAAAGTGGAGAAGAAACTAAATTCCTGTGAAATGATAGGAGAAAGGAAAAACATTCCAGAAATTAATCGACGGTCTGTGTTGACCATGCGATATATAGGACAGGGGTTATCCTCACTCGAGACATTTTGCGCAGTTATGTGTTTGCCCAAGCCAGTGTCTCGAAAGGCATATAACAAGATAAATGAAAATATTGTGGATGCGAGTGAGAGGCTTGCAAATGCCTCGATGAAAAAAGCCGCGGCTGATGAGACTATCATTGACGGCACTGCTAATTCTATTTCAGTAAGCGGTGACGGGACCTGGAAAACCCGTGGTCATACGTCCCTTATTGGTGTGTGCACTTTGATTGGAGCTGACTGTGGAAAAGCACTGGACATCGAAGTTATGTCCTCTCACTGCAAAGGCTGTGACTCATACAAGGGACCAAAGTTTGGACCCAAATATAGTGCCTTTATGGCGAAGCATAGACAGTCGTGCAGAAAAAATCATAGTGGATCCGCAGGAGCTATGGAGGTCAGTGGGATGCAGCAAATTTTTTGCGATCCGAGCAGAAGTATGGTTTGAAATACCAGCAGTACATCGGAGATGGTGATTCTAAAACCTTTTAGTCACTAGTAAGCAACAAGCCATATGGTGACAGTTTCACGATTGAAAAAGTAGATTGTGTAGGACACATACTTAAGCGAATGGGAACCCGGTTACGCAAATTGAAACTCTCACTTGGAAAGAAAAAACTATCCGACGGGAAAATGATAGGAGGAATAGGTCGCTTAATGAATAATATGATAACAAAGCTGACACAATACTATGGTAACGCTGTCCGAGCTAATGCACATAGCGTTCCAAAAATGAGGCAGGCAATATGGGCAATATGGCTCACATGTCGAGTTCCGATGAAGAACCAAAGCATTGGTTCTGCCCTGAAGGAACCGACAGCTGGTGCAAATATACTCTCTCTGTGCAAAATAATACAGTTAAAAATTTTCGGCATAAAAACGCGTTACCTAAAGCAGTGGCCGAAGTTATAAAACCTACATTCAAGGAGTTATCGCATGTTAAATTGTTGCGTAAGTGCTTGGACGCCAATGAGTGCCAATGAGTCGCTAAACTCACTTATTTGAAAGTATAGCCCAAACGTAATTGGATCGGGCCTACAGATAGGCAAAATAGCTGCATATATGGCTATATGCGAATTCAGTGATGGACATAGAAGCCAAATTGACTTAATACATGCTTTGGGCTTGAACATAAATAAAAAGAACATTGCTTACTGCATAGGTGTGGACAAAGTTCGCGTCGAGACGGCAAAGAGGCAAGCTACTGAAGCATCCTTTGAAGCCCGCAAAGCAAAAAAATTGAAGGCAGCTGATGAAATTGCACAGTTAAAGCTTGCGGAGGGGACTGTTATGCTTCTGGAGCATTTTAAAGTCAGTGGGCACATTTAATTTTTTTGTTGATGACTTTCAACTTTAACGTCAGTTTTCTCGCAACTGAAAATTGAAGCTTCAGCACAAGATACCTTAAAAACTATTTATCATATTTGTTTAAAATTTCACACACATGTTTAAATGAAGGTTTTTTATAAGTTATACATCAATTTTAATGAAAATTACAAACATAAAAAAATATGAGAATTTTAATGAGTTTTTTTTTTTTTTTTTTTGAAATTTCAAAAATTTAACCTAAACTATTTAATCTAAAAAAAATTGGTCAAAAATTATAAAAAGCTAGTATAACATTGAAAATGAATATTTTTGTAATAAATAAAAGTAATTTTGTAAGTTTTTACCATTTCTTTGCTTCAGAATCCTGCGCTCGGTGAAATATTGATTTTCGTAATTTTGAAAAAGTATTCAACTTATTTTTCTTTACAACTCAAATATTTTTTATCAAATTTACTTGAAAATTTGGGAGATAATATAAATATGTATACATATTAAGGAGTTAAAATCTTAAATTTCTGCTCTGTTTTATTAAAAAGTTGTAATGGTTTAAAAAAGGGTGAATTTTCGCATTTGCGGAGAGCGGTTAAGAGTCCCTAGACCCCTTAACAGTGTCGCAGTTAAATGATTTTTTTCTCAATGCAGCAGCGTTTTGAGCATTATCCTAAAGCTATACAGTAGGAGATCAAATACATATGCAAACCAGACATTTAAAAAGTAGCAGAAAACATAAGAACAGCAAACTAAAACTAAGGAATAAAGTAAACAAATCGTTTAAAAAGTCTCTCACCACCCAATATCAAGGAAAGATACATGACTTCGTTAGGGCTGGACACCTGGGAAGGTGTTCAGCACTCATGAATGCTCCACTGCGGCAGAGTGGGCAGGCAGGGCTATCCACTAGACGAAGTCTCTACAGATCGGTGCAAAGATAGCCATGTTGACCAAAAAGCGGCCACAGCTCTATCCCTGGGACAGTCAGGGAGGTTTCGGATAGTATCCCTCCAGGGTTTTTCTTCTACCGGGTTTTCTAATTATGATTGATGTGTGTCCCAAATAACACGATTTGTATTTGATGAAACATAATTTACGTACTAAATTAAATGTGGTCTGGTTGACAAGGCATCCCCTTTTCTCCAGGTCATCTGCTTTTTTATTTCCCAGATTTTCACAAATCCACTTCAAAACAACTACATTGGATTTGTGTTAAATTTCTTTGGGGGGAGGGGGGCAACGTTACTCGCTTCCTTAGCAGACCTTAAGTTACATGTGATCTCTGGATTGTGCTAAATGAGTAAAAGTTTTGCATCTGAGATCGTAGAGAGAAATTTTTTGCAGTCAAATTTGTTTTGTATAAGATGAAACACATTGTAGAAAGAAACTTTTAACTGTTTTTTTTCATCTTACTAATAATTTTTATCTAATTTTAATAGTGCTAGATATGAGTTTTAGAGTCTAAAGTCCACCAAATTACCGCAATGTAGTATGCAAATCATATACTTGTGTTTATAGAATTTTTTATAGTAATTATTCTTTATAAGTCTTTTGTTCTGAGAAATTTTTTCCTAATCCTTCGTAATCCAAACGTTAAGGAATTGTTTTAATTTATATTTATAGAAAAATAGCCTAACTATTTATAGTTTTTCACAGTGTTAAATATATTTTTTCTCCATAATGTGTTGCTGTTTTTTTAACAAAAAACCGCGGTGTTTTT